>NC_045630.1:32630198-32760198 GCF_009829155.1 Mustela erminea
TGAGCTAGAGACAGACACTTAACCAACTGAGCTACCCAGGCATCCCCTCTAATACTTATTTTAAAAGGCAAAATGCTTGTATACTTGCTGAAGATATGTGACTTTTCCCGCCATTGGGGTGTTGAGAAATGTTTTTAAGGATGGGTAAGGGTTTTCCAGGCAGACAACCAGGGAAATAGTCTTTTGAGGCAGAGAGAACAGCATATGCAAAGGCATAAAGACACAGTGTGATTGTTGAACCACAAGTGATTTGATATGACAAAAGCAGGAGATGCCTGGGAGAGAGGCAGTGAGAGACGAGGCTGTTGGGGACCAAATTGCAAAGGATTTTGTTTGCTAAAGGAATGGAATTTTATCTAGAAGGCGATGGGAACCATTGAGTGGTTCTAAGCAGGATTGTGTCACATTTTTAAATTTATATTTGTAACTCGATTTTTTAAAAATTGGAAAAATAGTAATTCACAAGAAACAACATTCAAAAGGGTAGATACAGTAAAGAATCTCTTTCCCTGGGACAGTCAGTGTTTCAGTATCTTATCTATACTTCTAGAGATATTATATGCAAAGACAAGAAAATTTGCTTTTCTGTTTTTATCCAAAATTAGGCATTGGAATACTGATACACCTTATTGTCACTTTTCTTAGAAGAACGCCCTATTAAGAAAAGTTTGTATAGCCAACTGAGATGTCATATACATGGCATATACACCTAGTGTCATCATCTCAGTTGGCTATACAAACTTGTGGAAGTGGAAGACTGTAGACCTGGAGCACATTTTCCACACTGGGGAGTAGGAGATGGGCTGAAGGTTACATGTGCCAAACTCAGGAACTCATGGGATAGGCCACTGTCAAGCTCATAAGGGTCTTAAAGTTGGGAGAAATGTCTAGTTTGGAAAGATGTATTTGTAGGTTATTAATTTATAGATATGGTGGATGCAGCCATGTTAATGGATGTAGATGACAAGGAAAGGGGTATATGGAGAAGAGAAAAAGGCCAAAAACAATCATTAAATATCCTAATATTAAATATCTAATCAGGAATAATTAGAAGGAGTTATTATGGGAACCAAAGGAGGACAGTGCATGCCACATGTTGTAGTAGTTAGTGTTTGAGCCTGGCAACTATCAGAAAAAGTTTATTAAAAGGTACTGGAGAAGGTTTGGAAAGACCAGGAAAATATTTGGAGGCTTTTTGGCAAGATCATATTGCAAACTAGTCCTGTAAATAAGCCACTGCTGCTCCTAGACGTGTGCAGAGTTGATGCCACGATCAGTGGAGCACTGGGCACTGATTCTGGAACAACTACCTGCTGCCTGTGTGAACTAGGTGATGCGGCCATGATCTTGCAAAAAGGGTCATGCTCAGTTTCTCCAGTAGATGCTCTTCAGTGTTGGGGTGTGTGTCTCTGATGGTGGATTCTAGGTCATGTGCTCACACGTTAGCTGCAGCGAGGGTTGGAGAAAGATTTGTGGTTATTTTCAGTTTCTGGGGTGGGAAACAAGTTCTACTTTGTAGGGTGGTGATTCCTCACATGCAGAAAGATCGTTTTTGTGCAGTGTGGTCTTAAAGGATGTTAAATGTCCATTGCATGTATCAAATGCCAAAGGTGTAGCAATTAGAAGACAGTTGGTGACCTCAGAGATAGTAGATTCTGGGGAGTGGTGGGAATGGACATCTGAATGCAGTGGGTTGATATATGAATGGGAAATGAGGAAATTGAGCCATTATGGGTTGGTTATCGTTTGAGGAAGGAATATTAGGAAGAGGAGGAGAGTTGATATATCTGGAAAGTTGCATAGATCTTGAAACAGCAGTGTGATTATAGTCTAAGAGAAATTAGTTCCTGAGAGGGAGGTTTGAAGACATAGAGAAGAGAGAGGAGGGTGGATAGTGACGGAGTGATGTCCGTGAGCGGGTGGAAGAATTGTGCAAATGCACATACTTGTATTTGTGGAGGTGGGGTATAGAGGGAGAGTTGATACTAATGACCTCTACTTCCTCTGTGAGTTAGGAGGTAATGTTGGCTGAGAATGAGAATGGCATGGGTCAGGTGGGATCCTGAAAAGGGTAGTGAAGATTTGGAATATCTATCGCTGTGAAGGAGAGAAAGCATTGTTCAAGGAAGAGAAAAAGGATGGGTGAGAAGCATCCAGGGACCCACCTGAGAATGGAATTGAGAGCTGGGTCCCTGCTATTGGATCCCATGCAATGCTGAGTTTGGCAGGAGGGCGAGGAGACAGGTTGTTGGTTGGTAAGGAGAGAGTACTGGAAGTGACGTAACAGGGTGTGGTTAGATGGGAAAGGAAGTGAAATCTGGAGAGTCAATGGCTGGAAAAGAAAATACATCAAAAAGAAGCCACTACATCAAAAACTAATGAGGTACTATATGGTGACTAACATAACATAATAAAAAAAAATTAAAGAAAAAAATTTAAAAAAATTAAAGAAAAAAAATTTAAAAAAATTAAAGAAAAAAAAATAAGCCAAAGTAGATTGGGTTGGGTGGGGATAGAGGAGAGAGTGGAGAACTGGAAACGTGTAATTACTGTGTCAAATGGTGTGTAAGATGTCAGAGAGGGAGTGGTTTCCAATGACGACCAAACTCAGGACATGGAGAGGGGGTTAAGGTCACTGGGAATAGAGAGGCAGGAGTGTTGAATGAGTTTTCCTCATGGATGTTGAATGTTCCCATGCTGATAGAAGAAAATGGGCTGGAAAGCCAGGTGCAAAGATTTTAAAGGATGAAAGGAAGAAGTTGATAAGTGGGATAATTAGCGAAGGATTAGTTAAATTTTGGCATATTTGTAAGCATTAAACAGATGTTAGTCATCAATAATCAGATGGCCATAATGAGGAGGTGTTTTTTTTTGCTGGTTGGCATGAATCTTAAAGGAAGGGTTTTTTTTGTTTTGTTTTTTGTTTTTTGAGTGCTAACACGCTCTTTTTTGAAAAGAAGTGTGGAGAGCGAAAACTCCCTGCTCCTAACTCCGGGATGTATGGGAGAAGCAGGGGCAAAATCAGAGTGCTCAGGGAGAACTGGCTTCAGCTAATGGAAGAAGATGGTGGGAACAATCCAGGAGGATGTTGAGGCTGGGAATTTCTTGACATGTGAAGATGGGTTCTAGAGGCTTCACAGCGAAGCATGTGAAGGAGGCCTTTAGTTGCAAGAGAATGTTGGCGAAGAGGAGTCATGTGAGGTTGGACTGTTCAAGGACCTGAAAGACTCAATGGTTTTTTTTTCATTAGCACATTGTCCTTAGTCTGTGACAGTGTTCTCTCCATGTATATGACAGAAAAAAAAAAATATGAACCAAAACCTGATGAATTGGGCTGACCGAGAAAGTAAGGTATAGTCCAAGTTAAGGAAATGACTAATGTGTAGTCCAGACGAATAGGTAAAATTTGATAGCTCACATAAACATGAATCGGAATGGGGATTAATATTTGAATGGCGTCAGTATTACTGCAGCTGAGGTGACTGCGGATCTAGAATGGCTTCCTTGCAGTCACACTTGTTGGCCTCAGGGGTGAGGCTCACCAGCACTATACCATCCCTTCATCCACATTGATTCATCTCAAAAGCCTTGGTTCTTCATCATTTTAAGGTTGTGATAAAGAACTTTCTGGGACAATTTGGAATGTGAGATAGGTTTTCTGATACAAGAAGTCCCTGGGGAAATGGTGATTCTCTACCATATGGTACTGTCATGTTTTTAGCATACTAAAATTAAAAAAAAAAATTGGAGTATTCTGCTTATTTATTTCATCTACTGAACTTCAGGCAAATAAGAAAAAAATGCAAATTAATAACTTGAAATGATTTTAAGTAACTAGAATTCCAGCTGTTAATGCAATAGGAGAGAACTTATTTAAAACTGTGTCATAGGTATCAGTGTACACAGATAAATAACACAGTGAAGAAGTACTTATTTTATGTTGTTCCAGAGGCTTCTTGAAATGAGAAAGAATTCTCTAATAATCCACACTTTCAATTCTGTTTAGAAAATGATTTAGATCCTTTCTGAGAAGGTGCTGGCTTTAGATCCTGTGTGGATATATTAGTTTTCCAGGGAAGCTATGACAAATTACCCCAAACTGGGTGGCTTAATAGAATAGAAATTTATTCTCTCACAGTTCTGTAAACTAGAAATGCGAAGTCAAAGTGTTTGTAGGGCCATGTTCTCCCTGAAGGCTCTAGGAGAGAATCTGTTCCATGACTTTCTCTTAGCTTCTACTCTTGCTGGTAATCCTTGACATTCCTTGGCTTGAAGACACACCCACCTCAATCTCGGCTTGGGTAGAGAACACCTGGTTTTCTCTCTCTGTGTCTGGCTCTTCTCTTTTTATAAGGACATTCGTCATACTGGATTAGGTATGACCCCATCTTAACGAATTATACCCACAACAACCCCATTTCCAAATAAGGTCACATTCTGAGGTTCTGAGAAAGACATGAATTTGGAGGGGACACTGCTCAACCCAATACAGGAGGCTTTTCAAATGAGTAGCAAATGGCTTCTGTCTTCAGGAAGATGTAGCACCTACTGTAGTTGGGAAAACTGTAGTGCAAAGCAGTGTGTTCAGTTGGTGATGGACACAGAATACCATGGACACATCAAGGGGTGAGTGATTGGTTGTGACTCCAGGGTAGTCATGAAAGGCTTTAGGGTGGAGGTAGTGGTGGACTTGAAGGATAACAGTGTACTAGCTGGTTAGAGAGGGGAGGCTGGGCCTCGTCGGAGGAGGGTCTCGTCTGAGCAGGCACAGAGGTGCAAGTGTGCATCCCCTGTGTGAGATGCTCCAGACATCTGGAGCATATGGCTGGAGGACAGCAGGACTGTGGGTCTTGGTTGCATGTGTTGGGTGGCCATTGGGAGGCGATGGAAAGGGGAAGAGGGATGAAGTGCAGGTGAAACAGAGGAAGAAAGGTAATGGAGGCCCAGTGACTCATGTTCATGAATGCTAGCTAGAATGGGGTCTTAGAGATGTTGTGGTTAAGGGGGAGTTCGAGGAGAAACTGAATGGAGCTCCTGGAAGGCATCACTGGACGGAATGATGTCTGTGCTTCCTCTCAGCAGTCACGTTCGATGACCATTAGGTGGAAGTATCTCTCACTAGTATGTTGCCTCTTTCCCTGGTTATGACGCTCTTGCTTCCTCTCTCTTTCTTCCTATCAAGACTCTTCTCCATGCCAGGCACTGGTGCCACAACAGTGAACAAGAAGACAAGGACAGCATCATTTTAATTTCCTCCCTGTGGCATTAGCACAGGAGTATGTAGTAGGTTTTCCTTAGATGTTGCTTTGAATTAAATATGAGTGAGGAAAAATGACAAGGCAGTTTTGCCCTGGGTAATAAGTTCTGCTTCAGAGTAGAACTGCTTTGAGGATGATCTCAGGAACCTCCTTATGAGCAGGTGGAGAGTAGGTGGTTGCTTACATGTGTTTGATTTCTGAGTCATCAGAAAGGCTCCTTTGCCTCCCAAAATATCTGCTTCACCCAGGCTGTGGGTACTTTTAATTCCACTATTGGAGGTTGTTTAAATGCAGATATCCTCTATAGAGAGGATATTCATTTACCCTCATCAGTCTTTTGCACCTTAATATGGGGGAGTTTTCTTAGCATTTCCTGTATGGCAGGTTTTTAAGAAAAACATATGGAGGGAGAGGGGACACAGGAGAGGAGTACCGGACATGCCAAGTCCATACTGGACTTCATCAGAGTGAGCAGATTGGATAAACTGACCCTGGGGATGTAGTCCATTGGCCTTGAAGAATACACTGTTATTTATTTGCTTGTGTATGTTGGACAAGAAGTGATTATTTCTTTCTTTCTTTCTTTCTTTCTTTTTTTAGGTTATTTATTTATTTAGTTGGAAGACAGAGATCACAAGTAGGCAGAGAGGCAGTCATGGGGAGGGGGAAGCAGGTTCTCCGCCGAGCAGAGAGCCTGATATGGGGCTTGATCCCAGGACCCCGAGATCATGACCCAAGCGAAAGGCAGAGGCCTAATCCAATGAGCCACCCAGGCACCCCAAGAAGTGATTATTTCTGTTCTAAGTTTTATGGCTACAAAAATGTTGTTTATTTGTTTTATTTTTTAAAAGGTGCAATAAATCCCACCTCCCCCACCCTCACCTTAACAAAAATAATTTGTGTGGCAGCCTGATCTGTGGTCTTTTTAAAAAAATTATATTCAGTTAGCCACTGTAGAGTACATAATTAGTTTTTGATGTGGTGTTCAGTGATTCATTAGTTAAGTATAAAACCCAATGCTCATCACAGCAGGTGCCCTTATCGATAGCCATGACCCTGTTACCCCCTCCTCCCACACTCCTCTCCTCTGAAACCCCCACATTGTTTCTTGGGGTCCGTAGCCTTGCGTGATTCATCTCCCTCTCTGATTTTCTCCCCATGTGGATTTCCCTGCCTTCCCCTGTTGTTCTGCCTGCTATTGTTTATGTACCATGTATGAGTGAAACCTTGTAATTGTCTTTCTCTGCTTGACTTCCTTCACTTAACATAATCCCCTCCAGTTCCATCCGTGTCGATGCAAATGGTGGGTATTCATCCTTGCTGATGGCTGAGTAATATTCCACTGTGTACATCAACCACATTTTCTTTATCCATTTTTGCCCTGTTGAAGGGCATCTCGTCTCTTTCCACAGTTTGGTGATTGTGGACATCACTGCTATGAACGTGGCCCTTCTTTTCACTATATCTGTATCTTTGGGGTAAATACCTAGTAGTGCAGTTGCTGGGTCGTAGGGTAACTCTATTCTTAACATCTTGAGGAACCTCCATATTGTTTTCCAGAGTGGCTGCACCAACTCGCATTCCCACGAACAGTGTAAGAGGGTTCTCTTTTCTCCATATCCTCTCCAACATTTGTTGTTTCCTGCCTTGTTAATTTTTACCATTCTAACCGGTGTAAGGTGGTATCTCCTTGGGGTTTTGATTTGTATTTCCATGATGGCTAGTGATGATGAGCATTTTTTTATGTGTCTGTTAGCCATTTATATGATCTGTAGTCTTTACTGACAAGGCTACGCTACATAGGGTCTGTGTGTTCGCATCTCAGGGAAGGCTAATAATGGCTACTCCACCAAATATTCCCTGAATTTTCAGTGGCTTATTTCAGAGGTTTTCGTGTTCATTCACATCATAATATGATTCACATTGATTGGTGAGGACAGGATGTTCCATCTACATAATCTTTCAGGGACCCAGGCTTCTTCCATGCTCTATGTCCCATCTTTAATACTTGGCCTCAGGATCTCACTAGACTCATTTGGAAGGCATACCAAGGGGAAGAGAAAGCACATTCACTTTTACCTGCCTTGGCTTAGAAATGACACACATTTCGTCTCATAGCCATTGCTGAGAAGGGTCTCAGAGACCCACCCAGATGGGAAGAGGCTGGGAGATGTAGTTTAGCTGGGTACCCAGGAAGAGGAAGCAGCCTTGGTGAGTCTCTCGCACAGGCTTGTCAGAAATCATGTACACATTTTCCTTCTGTCTGTAATATAACTGACCCTTGGGGATTCTTATTAAGGGAATGGGGGACAAGAGACATGGGCAGTGACCTGGAAGCTCTCCAGTGTTTGGAATAGTGTAAAGTGATTGATTCTAGTTGGTGAAGGGCATCATCCTGCCATTGGATTATTGCTGGGTGTGAAGGAGACCGAAGTTCTGGTGCCAAGAAGTATTTCTGTTTTTGTGCTTGTTTGCTTGTTAATTGACGTAAGAACAACTAATGGAAATCTCCCTTCCCTACACCTTGGAATCACTTTGGAATAGGAATTTTGTGGTTCTGAATGCTGACATCACTGACTTCTGTGTCATTTCCTCTAGTCCACTTCCCTCATTATCTAGATGAGACAGGAATCAAATTGCCCCAACTTACATAGTAAGTTAGTGGTTTGCTTGGATCTCAAACCCTGTTTTCTAGATTTCTACTCTAATGTTCTTTTCTGTACCATTGTTGCCCTGGGAGGGTCTGCAGGATGGCCGGAGGCTTGACCAGCTGAAATCAGAAGCTTCCTTCTAGCTCTGAGATTCCTTGACTGATTATGTTTAATGTATGGTGTCTGATTGTATAATCCCTGGCTTGACAGGAGTGATGTAGCTTCAAAGAATTTACAACTTTCCTGAGAAAACAGAATCTTAGTTCTTTATTTTCTCAGCTGTTTCTTTAGTTCATTTTTATCTTTTTTTTAAATGTGTTTGTTTTTAAATGGATGTATTTTTCTAACTATAAAAGTAATAATTTCAATTATAGAAATTAAATCTATTCAAGTGCAACAAAAATTTATACAAATATAACCAAAAAATTTCCTGTAATTCTGTAACTTGACAATGCAGTGATAACCACTATCGGTGTTTTACATTTCTCTCCATGTGTTTCTTAGCCATTTTTTGAACACATAATACTTGCGTATTATGTATAGTATAATTAGAATGAAATATTATACAATATGAAATAAATACCATACAACTCTTAAAATATTTCATATTACTTAGTATGAAATATTACATAACCCTTAAAATTGTTTTAAAATAGTAACAATATGAAACATGCTCACATATATTTGTATTCTTATCACAATAATTAGAATAAATTAGAAATAAAGTTCTAATTTTGTCGTTTTTGTTTTGTTATCTGCCTTTTAATGGAAGTAGAAAAAAGCAAACAGAAATATCCCTTTCATATATCTTGGAATAAAATTCTAATTGTATTGTACATAACTATACAAATATGTATGAGCATTTCTCAATATTGTGACTTATTTTAAAATATTTTTTTAAAGGCTTGCATAGCTTGCATCTTGCAGAAATGCGCATCTTGCAGAAATGCGCTACGCTGAAGCGAACAGCCCAGGTGGGGAGGAGGCAAGGGGTAGTAGAATTTTTGGTTCTTGGCCCTAATGCTCCACTCTTCTTCTCCCAGGGCATCAGCAGCTTGTTTAGCTCACTGAAGGTCGTTCGGCTGCTTCGTCTGGGGCGAGTGGCCCGTAAGCTGGACCACTACATTGAGTATGGAGCTGCCGTGCTGGTCTTGCTGGTGTGTGTGTTTGGGCTAGCTGCTCATTGGATGGCCTGCATTTGGTACAGCATCGGGGACTACGAGATCTTTGATGAAGACACCAAGACCATTCGCAACAACAGCTGGCTCTACCAACTGGCGATGGACATTGGCACCCCTTACCAGTTTAATGGGTCTGGCTCAGGGAAGTGGGAAGGTGGTCCCAGCAAGAATTCTGTCTATATCTCCTCATTGTATTTCACTATGACCAGCCTTACCAGCGTGGGCTTTGGCAACATTGCCCCATCCACAGACATCGAGAAGATCTTTGCAGTGGCCATCATGATGATTGGCTGTAAGTATGACAGTTGCTGGGGCTGGGTGGGGGATGGGCAGGAGGCATACTGTTTGGAGGTCTCTTCCATTGGCTGGAAATAGGGTAATAACTCCAGTGCTAGCAGGATCAGGATCAGGATCAGATCAATGTAGTAACTTAAAACAAGAAAGGCTTTTTTTAAAAAAAGATGAATTTATGGTTTCCCTGATAAAGCATTGCTACAATGTGTTTACTGCAAAGAAATTTAGAAAATACAAAAGAGCATGAAGTGTAAAATGGAGACCAACTATAATTCTACCTATCAGAGATGACTATTATTACCTTGGGCCTCTCCCTTACTTGCCACATAGACACAGGTTTTTATAAAGTTAGAATAAGATCATGTTATTTATACAACTTGGTAACCTACTTGCTCATAGAACAGTGAACTGTGAGTCTTTCTGTGTCAAATTGAACATAGCTCTAGACCTCCACAGCCCCATGTGGTACCAGAAAAAGCATGTATGAAAAAAAATGTGAGCGGGGCGCCTGGGTGGCTCAGTGGGTTAAGCCGCTGCCTTCGGCTCAGGTCATGATCTCAGGGTCCTGGGATCGAGTCCCACATCGGGCTCTTTGCTCAGCAGGGAGCCTGCTTCCCTCTCTCTCTCTCTGCCTGCCTCTCTGACTACTTGTGATTTCTCTCTGTCAAATAAATAAATAAAATCTTTAAAAAAAAAAAAAAAAAAAAAAAAAAAAAAAAAAAAAAGAAAAAAATGTGAGCTATCTCATGAATTATCTTTTATACTGATTACATGATGAAAAAACAATATTTTTATAAAGTGGGTTAAGTAAGATATTATAATTAATTTCATGTTTTTTATTTTTTATATGTGGCTCCTAGGAATATTTTTATTGCATTTTTTATTTTTTCATGCATTTTAAGAAAAATTTAATTTAATTTAATGTTTTGGTGTGTGTTCCAAAATTCATTGTTTATGCACCACACCCAGTGCTCCATACAATACGTGCCCTCCTTAATAGCCACCACCAGGCTCACCCAACCCCCCACCCTCCTCCTTTCCAAAACCCTCAGTTCGTTTCTCAGAGTCCACAGTCTCTCATGGTTTGTCTCCCCCATTTTTGATGTCTACTTGATTAAGAAATTTCCCAAATCCAAAAAACAACCCCCCACCCCCAAAACCCACACAGGATAAAAAGGCTCCTATTCAGTTGAGAAGTAATGGGTTATTGAATTGACTTGACTGGACTGAAAAACAAAAACAACCTTAGTTCTTGAGGAAGGTGCTTAAATCTGTCACTTACCCATGGACCATTGTGTAGCTGTTGCTAATGGTGGGTCTGGGAACAGCCTTGGCCTAGAAACCATTGAGAAGTCTTTAGTGGAGGGAATCCTTGGGAGAAGTAGACCCTACTGGGCTGAGGAAAGTATATGCATTTGAATGGCCCAGACTCACTTTGAACCTGCCAAGTGCACCCTGTTGGTACTTCAACAACAAATGGCAACATGGGCGAGGACAGTCCTCCCATGAAGCCTCAAGTGTGGACAGGAGTCTGGTCACACATAATGAAGCTGGGCTCTGGTTACAGCAACCAGAGACTGTTCTGTTCTTTGTGCTCCCTCAGAGTGGAGTTGATAGCAATTGTTAAGTTAACCAGGGAATTCCAAGATCAGGAAACCTAAGGTGTCAGTTTGCCTTACTTTGTCCAACCTCCCAGGGATCCAGCACCCCCTCTGCAAATGGGTTTTATGACCCCCCAGTTGTCCCACTGGCTGCTTGCCGCCTCCTTTTCTGTAACCAGCTCATCGTGTCTGATATGGGTCTTCATGTGAGCCCTCTCTGCGAGGCACAGAGCTCGGCTCTGAGTAGGCACTGCATGTGTCTAGGTGTAATTGATTTGTGGGAAGTGTGTGCTGATGGAGCTTTGGGATTTACTTCTTTTAAATGGGTCTTAATAGAGATGATTGCCTGTCCATGGGAAGCAGCGTTAAGTATCTGTGGGTGGCTAATTGCTTTAGCTTAATTAGAACCTGAGGTGCTTTCTCATGTCGTGTAGAAGGATTTAAGACCTTCGCTCTTCTAGGACAATTTCAGCCTTAACAGCACTAGTTTTCTAGGTACTGCTTCAGCATTTTTGTGAGCCATGGGGCATGAGATAAGCAGCCATATGTGCTGTGCTCTGAGCCCAATTTCTGTCTCTAAGAAGGGGAGAGGAGACATTTTGTTAATCTAAATACTTTATTAAATGCATTGCAGGAAACTTGCTGCAAGTGGTTATTTAGGAAGCGGGCCCCATGTCATGGGGTCTCCAAGGCTTTCAGATATGAGGTAAATTATTTGCAACTTTTTACTTGGAAGAAAAGAAGAAAAAGAATAGTTTTAGGTGGCAAATAATAAAGACAAGTGCAGGTGGCTGGGTGGCTCAGTCGGTTGAGTGTCTAACTATTGATTTAGGCTCAGGTCGTGACTGCAGGGTTGTGGGATCGAGCCCCACGTCAGTGGGGTCTGCTTGTCCTTCTCCCCCTGCCTCATCCCCACTCATGTGTGCAAGTGCACATGCGCTCACTCTCGCTCTCAAATAAATAAATGCAATCTTAAAAAAAAAAAAAAAGTTTGTTTTTCCAAAACCATTATTCTATGGAGAGCATGACTTACTGGGTATAATCTTCCAGGAAAACCTCAAATTATTATTATCACCTTTTTTATCTACCTTCTCAGATCTTTATGATATTTCCATTTCTTTTTTAAAAAGTGCAATAGTACACTTAGTAAACAATAGTAAACAGGCAGTCACCTCTGCATTATGCAACCAAGTGTGACGTTTAGGTAGGCAAGCCTGCTGCACTGTAACCCCATTTCCCAAACACTCATTATGTGCCAGGTGCTGTGACAAGCGCTCCATACATGGATTCTGCTGCTCCGAACCACTCTGTGCTTAGGGATTATTATCACCAGCTTGTAAGGAAATGGACCCAGTAAAGGTAACTTCCTTCCCAAGAACATAGGGCTGGTAAGCAGGAGAGAAAGGCTTTGGACCCAGGCTCCTCTGAATTAGAAGCCAGGTCTTTCTGTGGAGCCCACCTGCGTTCATATGGTCTGATAACACAGACGGCCAGCCTGAGGCCCTGACTCACCACCACCCTGAAAATTCTCTCTGTCCATTTTCACAAGTCAACAGTTCCTGCAGTAGAAAGTTTTGTATGCTTGTTGTTGTTGTTGTTTTAATTTAAGAACAAGATTAGGATACAGGCTCAGGGCACCAGGTGCCTTGGAAATCAGCCATTTTTCATCAATCTGTCACTTACAGTTACAGCTGTTCCACTTTCCATGTGACATGTCTGACAAATGGTTGTGCTAACAACAAAGTTATTGCACTCTGTGTAATGTGGTGGCAATTATCCTCATAAACACATATTCTAAGCAACCTTTGTTCGGGACAACTGCTGTTGTCATACTGGGCTTATGGAGCTCTCTGCTATCCTGCATTGCCTGTGTGTACACATGCGCACAGATGTACCCTTACTGTGTGCTCACGGCGGTGGGGGGGGGGGGGATGATGCCAGAACTGGGGTCTGGGGGAGTGGTGGGGCATGAACCACAGCCTGCCTTTGTGCCAAGGGGTCATGCTTCTCCCTAGCCAGTTACCCTAGCAGTCAGGCCCCAGGAATCCTCAAGGAGTACAGAGAGAACAAAAGCCAAGTGGGCTTTGTGAAGTAATGGTATTTTGTGAATTTTCCTTCTTGGCATTGAGGTTTACATGTGTTGATAATAGTATTTCTTTTGGGGCAGCTTGGTGGCTGAGCCATTAAGCGTCTGCCTTCGGCTCAGGTCATGATCTAAGGGTCCTGGGATCAAGCCCCTCATCGTGCTCCCTGCTTGGCGGGAAGCCTGCTTCTCCCTCTCCCACTCCCCCTGCTTGTGTTCCTGCTCTTGCTATCTCTCTCTGTCAAACAAATAAATAAAGTATTTAAAAAAAATAGTATTTCTTAGAAATTGAAGAAGACACAAAAAGATGGAAGACCATTCCATGTTCTTGGATCGGAAGAATAAACATTGTTAAAATGTCTATACTGTCTAGAGCAATCTATACTTTTAATGCCATTCCGATCAAAATTCCACCGGTATTTTTCAAAGAGCTGGAGCAAATAATCCTAAAATTTGTATGGAATCAGAAGGACCCCGAATTGCTAAGGAAATGTTGAAAAACAAAAATAAAACTGGTGGCATCACGTTACCTGATTTCAATCTTTACTACAAAGCTGTGATCACCATGACAGCATGGTACTGGCATAAAAACAGAGACATAGACCAGTGGAACAGAGTAGAGAGCCCAGATATGGACCCTCAACTCTATGGTCAAATAATCTTTGACAAAAAAGGAAAAAATATACAGTGGAAAAAAGACAGTCTCTTCAATAAATGGTGCTGGGAAAACTGGACAGCTCTATGTAGAAGAATGAAATTCTACCATTCTCTTACACCGTACACAAAGATAAACTCAAAATGGATAAAAGACCTCAACGTGAGACAGGAATCCATCAGAATCCTAGAGAAGAACATAGGTAGTAACCTCTTCGATATCCGCCACAGCAACTTCTTTCAAGATATGTCTCCAAAGGCAAAGGAAACAAAAGCGAAAATGAACTTTTGGCACTTCATCAAGATCAAAAGCTTCTAGCGCTTCCCTATGACCCTGCCATTGCACTACTGGGTATTTACCCCAAAGATACAGATGTAGTGAAAAGAAGGGCCATCTGTACCCCAATGTTTATAGCAGCAATGGCCATGGTTGTCAGACTGTGGAAAGAACCAAGATGCCCTTCAACGGACGAATGGATAAGGAAGATGTGGTCCATATACACTATGGAGTATTATGCCTCCATCAGAAAGGATGAATACCCAACTTTTGTAGCAACATGGACAGGACTGGAAGAGATGATGCTGAGTGAAATAAGTCAAGCAGAGAAAGTCAATTATCATATGATTTCATTTATTTGTGGAGCATAACAAATAACATGGAGGACAATGGGAGTTGGAGAGGAGAAGGGAGTTGAGGCAAATTGTAAGGGGAGGTGAACCATGAGAGACTATGGACTCTGAAAAACAACCTGAGGGTTTTGAAGGGGCGGGGGGTGGGAGGTTGGGGGAACCAGGTGGGGGGTATTGGGGAGGGCATGGATTGCATGGAGCACTGGCTGTGGTGAAAAACAATGAATACTGTTATGCTGAAAAGAAATTTAAAAAAACAGTATTTCTTGGCTATTCTACAGCAGTGTATTAAATAATATAGATTATCCGGACATCTTCTGTTGATTCTCATCTCTGTTCTCTGGCACCAAATATCTCCTTAACTTGGCTAGTTCCCCAGAGAATGCAGGAACACTATTCTCAAGCTTGCCCACCTTTCTCAGTTCTGGTAAAAAGTTGCAGGAGCACCTGGGAGGCTCAGTCCATGAAGCATCTGACTCTTGGTTTCAGCTCTGGTCAGGATCTCAGGGTCCTGAGATTGAGCCCCACATCAGGTCCCGACTTGGGGTGATGAGATGGAGCCCTGTGTCGGGCTCTATGCTCAGTGGGAAGTCTGCTTGAGATTCTTTCTCTCCTCCCCACTGCTCTTTCTCTCTTTCAAATAGATAAAAATCTTTAAAAAAAAAAAAAAGAAAGTTGCAATAAGAAGAGGCTCAAACTATTGGCTAAAATGAGTTTTTCTGGTTCCTTGTGGATATAGGTGACTATGATGTCCCATTTCTAGTCTGGCATCTTGACCCAGACTGGGGCGAGTCAGCCCCCACCCTGGTCTCTCTGCCTTCTTCAGGTGGGCCTTTGGTCTCCTGCAAGGGCTTGCCCTGAGGTGAGGTGAATGGACTCCTTACATCTTTCTGCATGTCTCCTGTGTACTGACGGTGCTGAAAGGATCACAAGGTCGTCCTAGCCCTCTGGGTGACACCTGGGAGAGATGTCCTCCATTCAGCAGCACATACTGAGTGCCTGCCCAGCGGACCCCCAGTTGTGTGCCAAGGACACATGCGCTGTAGGTGGCACTCTCAGGGAGTCTGAGGTCTGAAGAAGATGGAGGCAGTGGGAGCAACAGAGACAGGTCCCATCACCCAGCAGCTGGTGACTGAGGCCTGGAGATGGAGCTGCCACTGCGGGCCAGACCTTGCCCACGCCTCTGAGGGATCCCTCAAAGGAGGAAGGATTGTCCGTAGGAAAGAGTCTCTTTATCTGGAATGTCTCAGACTAGGGACACGACCGTGTCTTGGGGAGCTCTCCAGAGAGAATTTGATGGTGAGAAGACAGTTTCCATTTTCCTAATATGGGCTTTTGCACTTTTCTGATTCTTTCCTCATAATGTCATTGCTGTCATCCTGTCATTATAATTAAGCCACATTCATTTCCTTTCCCCCTGATAATGGCAGGGGGTCTAGACATTGTGCTTCTACCCCACACCCTCTCCACCCCTCCACCCTTCTTTCACCCTCCCCCCCACCCCCGCCCCGAACATCAGTCTCCTACCTCAGCACTGCACACCTGTCTCTTTGGATTCATTTCTCCCTTGCCAGTTCCCCCCACCTCAGCTCCTCAAAACCACAGCAGAATGTCAGTGCTGAAGGGACCCTGGAAATCTCCATTTGCCCCACAGTAGCCCTCCTTCTATTTCTTCTGCTGGGCCAGCTCTCCTCCTGGTCACTGTTTGAGTCAAGCTCCCCCTGAGCCCAGGAGATACCAGAGAGTAACTGGGCTCACATCTGGTGGCTTCTGTATATCACCTTCTCTCCTGGGGAAGGGACACTGGTGACCTGCACACCGGGACATTTGACCCCACTGCCTCACCCACATGCAGTAGGTTTTGTGGCTTCCTTTCAGATGAAACTGTTATTTGCAAGCAAATAGGGACTTTCCCTGCCTCCTTTGTGATCTTTCTCAAACATTTCTTGTTTCTTTCCATTTCACCTTTGTTGAATATACTTTTTTGCATTCTATACCAATATTGTGGTTTTTCAAAAATGAGATGGCACACATCTCCCAGGAGGCTGTAAATAAACTCTTGGGAGACTTCAACACATAGTAGACTCTCAATAAATATTTATGGATTTGTTGATTCTGAGCAGTCGAGGAGACTCCAGAGTTTTGAAAGTAGTCTTTAGTCCCATTGGCAAAGCTTTATAAGTTAGGATATGGGTTCTGCTGCTGGACAGAGACAGAGAGTAATAGTAGCATCAACAAGGGATATGTATCCTACAAGGTTAGGGGTGGTCTGGTGGCTCAGCTGTCATCGGAGACCCAGGTGACTCTGGTGTCTTCAGCACGTGACTTCATATCAGGATCCCATATGGCTGTTCTGGCTTCAGCCCTATTTTTGTTTTCTGGAAAGTAGAAAGAACGGGAAGGGAATGACTAGGAAGTTGTACCATATTATCTGCTTCATATCTCATTGGCTGGAACTTGATAAGCTGGCCACACCTAGCTGCAAAGGAGGTTGGGAAATGTAGTCTTTATTCTAGGTAGGCATGGGCTCAGGTGGTCTCAGCTTTCCTCCATTTCCTCGCCTCCCTTCTGTTGATACCAGCAAACATTATAGACATCCCCTGTTGGAGCTTCATCCCTGAACTGCTGGTTGAAAGACTTTGGTTCAGGTCCTGGGTCAGCTCTGTGCTTTGGGTTATACCCTCGAATTCCTGCAGGTTACGGGTACGAGGCTCTCCTTACATCTCACTTAGTCTTGTGAGAATTAAACGAGATCATGATGTAGCATAGCTCTTTGAAAGAGTTGAAAATTTTACATTCAGATGTTGTGATTTTGCTGTTGTTAGTCACAGTGATTATTTCTTGTTCTTCTCAGTGAATTTTTTCCTTTCCTGTTCTTAGGGGAAAAAAAAAATCATTCCTTCCTTCTCAGGAGCTGTTTAGTTTTGTCTTTGGTTTATGTTTATGTAGGAAATAGGGCACTGTCCAGAATGCTATGGGAGAAGGAGCCAGTCTTTTCTCATTTTTTTCTTAAGAGGTTTTTTCTTAGCTGGTAAATCTGGTTATTTTTTTCCTCTAGAAACTGATTTAAAAAAAAATCTGCTTGCTACTGTGCAGTTCACATGGGTATCCCCATCCCTGAAACAACCTCCAGCTAGTTTGTGTCTTCTCCATCTCTGTCTGCCCCCCACCTCCAGAAAACTCTCTCTGGATACTCCCTCCCGATTTGCAACCCATAGCTTTCTTCACACTCCCTAAGGCTAGTGGACTCTGCTTGGGGTTTATTCACTTGCACATAGACTTCACACTGCTCTTTAAATATTCTTGTGACTTCCTAGTTATCGTTCTTGTCTTGTGTATATTTTGTTACTTCCTCTGAAACTCTCGGCTTCTGGAAGGCAGGGCCAGTGTGTCTCCCTTGCCTTCCTCTTTTCCTTTGTGCCTGGGTGTGTGCTTTGACTATGGGAAAGAACATGATCTTTGGAGCTGGGCCGTTCTGGTATTCAGACCCACCTCTACTCTTGATTAGTGCTTTCTCCTTTGGGAGGTTACTCAGCTGACAAGGGAGGCCCTACGCCCTGCGGGGCCAAGTTTGGAGATGGGAAAATGAAATGCCCTGTCTCTAGCAAAGTACTTCTCACATGAGTTGTTCAAACAGTGGTAGTTCTCTCCCTGGCGCCTGCCTTGGTCCCTCTCTTCCTATACATCTCTTGGGCTCACTGAGCAGTGATATTTCTCAACCATTTATTGGTCCTTCAGGTATGCTCTACTTTGAGAGAATTGGAACTTGCCTAGAGGATCAGGTGCATTGCACTGTTTAAGTACAGGTCACCAAAATACATGTATATGGATGTAAGTTTCTTTTGCTATAAAGCTTCTTTAAAAAAAAAAAATGGTCCTGACTTCAGAACAAATTAGAGGAACCTCTTTAAAAAAAGAGAAAATGATTTTGTGTGGTTGGAAGGCCTCCTAGGCATCATTGCCCAGACCAGACTGGCAGGATCTTCACTGTACAGGAAATAGTATCATGAGCAGTGAAAGTGCCCTCTGGAGGAGGAGAGAAGGGGCTAGAAACACTGGTGCACTGAGCACCCAAAGTGAGCCTGGTTTCATGCTGGGAGCTGTCTCTTACCCAATAACTTCAAACAAGGCTTTATTATCCTTGTTTTGCCCCTGAGAATACTTAGGTTCAGAGACATGAAGTAACGAGATCACAGGTTAAGAGGAGGCTGAACTGAATTTTGAACCCAGTTTTATCTAACAGCAAAGTTTCACTTTGTTTTGTTGGTTCTGTTGCTGATTATTTTGGAATATGGGAGCAGAAAATGTTCTCTTTGGTGTGTGTGGTGTTGGGAGGCAGGGAAAAGAGCTGGGGAGGGAGGGGGCTGTGGAAAGATTGCAGAGAGGAGGTGCTGTCCTTGGAATCCTTCTCTGTTATTTTGAATTTTAATTATAGTGACACAATATCCGATTACGTGTGTTGTGGGAAGATATTACCCTTGTTCATAGCTGGATTACTGTACTGAGGAGAAGAATTTACAGCAAAAGTCTTAGATGCTAGGGAGCTCTTCCAGGGGGAAACCAACTGAATGAAGGGTATTGTTTCAGACCTTAGAGATGCCCACGTCATTTGCGAAATTTCTTCCTTTTTGAAAATACGATTTTCTTCCAAGTGGAAATGATCATGTGGAGCTGTTGCTATAATTCTTCTTTTTTTTTTTTTTTTAAGAGAAGGAGAGAAAGAGGGTAGGGGAGGGAGAGGAAAGGAGAGAGAGAGGGAGAGGGAGAGAGAGAATCCCAAGCAGGCTCCCCACTCAGCCTGGAGCTTGACACGGGGCTCAATCCCACAACCCTGAGATCATGACCTGAGCCTAAATCAAGAGTCAGATGTTTAGCCGACTGAGCCACCCAGGCACTCCTGTTATCAAGGCTTCTGCTTCTGTTTGGCTTTTGTGTCTCTCTTACCTTTCTTTGCAACCTTCCTGCTCCATAGGATCGATCTTCCCCATATTTTATTTTTTTTATTAAAGATTTTTATTTATTTATTTGACAGAGATCACAAGTAGAGAGGCAGGCAGAGAGAGAGGGGAAGCAGGCTCCCCGCCGAGCAGAGAGCCCGATGCGGGGCTCGATCCCAGGACGCTGAGATCATGAGCTGAGCTGAAGGAAGAGGTTTAACCCACTGAGCCACCCAGGCGCCCCATTCCCCATATTTTAGATAAGGAAGTTGTGGACTCACTTGCTGTAGGTCTTACAGCCAGTTAGAAGCAGAGCTGAGCTCCAGCCCAGATCAGTGCCCTCTGCTCAGTGTTTTCCCTTCTTCCATATCAGCATGCCAGCTGCTGGTATCCTAGCCACAGGTCTTGGTTCTGGCAGCGGGGCCCTTGATGGGACATCCTCAAAGCTTGATGAGAAGAAGTGAAGGTGGGGAAGGAATGGGTAAGGCTTCCATTTTGCTCGAAGCAAAGGAACTTGATTCATCAAGCTTCACACCTCTTTGTTGCTTTTTATCAAGCCTTTACTGGGGCTCTCAGCCTCTGGGCTTATGACTCCAGACGGATAGAGGGAAATCACACAGAGGAGAATATCATTTTCCAGAGGAGGAAAGCCCACCAGGGAACTATGAGAAAACAAGTGTCAGAGTCACTTGTCAATTCCCTGGAACCCCAGTCAATCGGCAGTTTAGTGGATGTTCATGTAACAAACTATTTTCAAGCATCTGCCATGTGCCAGACACTGTGTAAGTCCTGTTGATGGAGCAGGGGGTAAGCCTGCTACACACTGTGCTCTCATGTTGCTTGTGGTCTGCTGGGGGCGCTGGGACTTGTTGTGGAGTGAGGTGAGCTCTGCTAAGGGAAGGGTAGCTTGTTACGGGAATAGTGGCAGAGGCCTTTCACCCAGCCGGGGTCAAGGAGGATAACAAGGCAGTCACACCCCATTTATCTGGGCGGAGCCCTGGGAAGACATCATCCATTCCTGAGTTTGCCTATAATCTTGCTTGGAAAATACAAAGTAGGAAAGACTTTCCAGCAGGAAAGACCATGGGAAGCTGGAAAGTAGTGCAGTAGTCCCCCATCCCCACCCCCTCCACCTCGCTGTCTGTGGAAGACACGTTCCAAGACCCCCAGTAGATGCCTTCAACTGCAGATGGTACCAAACCCTATGTGTACTAGCTTTGCCCGTGCAAACCTATGCTAAAACTTCATTTCTAAATTAGGCGCAGTAAAGATTGACAACAACTAATAATAAAATAGAACCATTGGGGAGTCTGGGTGGCTCAGTCAGTTAAGCAGCTGCCTTTGGTTCAGGTCATGATCCCAGGGCCCCAGGATGGAGTCTGGCGTCAGGCTCCCTGCTCAATGGGGAGTCTTCTTCTTCCTCTCTTTCTCCCCCAGATTGTGCTCTCTCTTTCTCTCTTCCTTGTTCTCTTTCCTCAAATAAACATATAAAATCTCTTAAATTTTTTTTTTTTAAAAAACAGAACAGTTATATCAATATCTTGTACTAAAAGTTAAGTGAAGGTGGTCTCTCTCTCTTTCAAAATATCTTACTGTGCTGTGCTCACATCACAATTTCTTGTGATGACAGGAGGTGGTAAAATGCCCGTGTAATGAAATGAGGTGAAGGGAATGATGGGACCTAGTGTTAGGCTACTGTTGACCTTCTGACAACAGAGAAAGGATCCTCAGCTTCCAGGCTGTGACTGACCATGGGTCACTGGAACCACGGGACAGGAGGGGTCAATTATGGCCACAGTACATGTTTGGGGAATAGCAATCCAGCCAGTTTCTGTGTCCAGACTTCTGGAAGGACAGTGATCGTTTTTTGTAAAGTGGAGATGAGAGTGTCATTAAAGAAGAGAAATTTTACTGGCCGGTGAATAAGGGGTAGGATCTGCAGGGCTTACAGAGATGCTAGGTAAAAACTGTACTAACAGTGAGCTACCCAACATGCACTGTGTGTAGAACCCTTCACACATGCACTTCTTGGGCTTTCCTGGCACTCTGCATCATAGGTGTTTTTATCCTAGATTTACAGGTGAGGAGGCTGGAGCATAGAGCAGTCAGTTATATTCCCCTGGCTCAACAACCTCTTAGGACTGGTGGGGTCAGAATTCAAACCCAGATCTCTGGCCCCCAAGTTCATTGTCCCTCCACCATCTGTGCTACCTTCCCAGTCACTGGCAGCGGTAAGAAGGGCCCTGAGGACACCCAGTGACATAGCCTAGAGCAGAAGGCTACCAAGAAAACAGCCAGCATCCCTTCCTGCCAAACACTCATCCAAGACGGGCTGAGTGCCTGCTCTGTGCCTCTTGGCCCATCAGCATCTCCATCTCCCTCCTGCAGTGGGCTTGTGCTTAGGGACCACCTCCAGCCAGCCGTTACGTGCCAAAAGCCTGGGATGGTGACAAATTGCAGTGAGGCTAATTGACCGCATTTCTTGACCACCCAGATCTCAATCTTTCAGTCTTTAGAAAAATCATTGCCATACAGACTTTATTTTTTTACTTGGAGGACATCCTCTGTGATTTCTGGATTAAATGGCAGCTGGTGAAGCTAAACATGCCACAGCCATGATTCTGGCCAGCTTGTTCCCATCCAAGCCTGTCCCCTTTTCCTGGACAGCCCCCTTTTCAATCAACACTCCTCAGAAAGAAGACTAACTCCAAAATGAGGCTGGTTTCTGAGGGCCGTCTCCATGGCTGACGAAACCAGTTAAGCCACACGTGCAACTGACATTGGATCAGGAGGATGGTTTTTTTTGTTTTTTTTTTTAAAGATTTTATTCATTTATTTGACAGAGAGAGATCACAGTAGACAGAGAGGCAGGCAGAGAGAGAGAGAGGGGAAGCAGGCTCCTTGCTGAGCAGAGAGCCCGATGCGGGACTTGATCCCAGGACCCTGAGATCATGACCTGAGCCGAAGGCAACGGCTTAACCCACTGAGCCACCCAAGCGCCCCAGGAGGATGGTTTTTAATTTCTAAAGTTATCATATTGTAGACTGTCCATGGGAGCAGGAGAGATAAGCGTGGGCACGAATCCTGGCTCCATTACTTAACAGTCGAGTGAACAAGCTACTTAATTCCCAAGGCTGTGTCTTCATCTGTAGCATAACAATGCAGTGACATCCACGAAAGTAAGAATTCTCCCCTTTCAGAGCCCTCCGTTCTGCCTGGTGCCAAGCCCGGGGCCCCAGTTGGCCTGTCGGTTGATGTTGATGCCATTCTTACAGCACACTTGGTCTGCGCTATTGGTTCAGCAGCTTGGCAGGGGACCTGGGTGGGCACTGGCTGGGGAGTAGAGGCTGGAGGAGGTGTGCAAAGGCGGTGACAGAATAGGGCCAGCACAGTGCTCTGCCTACAGAAGAGCTCGATAGGGTTTGCTGGTGGAACTAAATATCAAGAAGACAATTTGCTAGTGAGGCTGCCACAGACAAGATGCTGTCAGGGCCAGCTCTGCCAGTTGTCAGCAGTGACTTTGTAAGACTCAGAAATGTTTCCATTTTCACTTTTCCCCATTGTGGTCCTCGATGTGTATGAGATCAAGAATAATTTTAGCTCTCATCAGCGAGAGGTCTGGCTCTGAATCATAGCTACATGGTGATAAAAACCCACTGTTGCCACAAGAAAGCTTGGCAGAGAAAGGGGTCTTGGTGCAAAGAGCAAAATGACAGAGCTGAAAAAGAAAATCAAATAGATGAGCAATCACCAGTGAGTTCTGCAGAGCTGCAGGTTACTTGTAGGGCTAACCCTGTTCAGAAGGGCCGCTTTGTTCCTCCCTGGGCATGAGAAGAGGAGTTGGGCTGGTCTGGAGCGGGGGTGATGGCAAAGCCAGAGCCAGCGGAGAACTCTGTCTTCCTGATCGTAACCCCAGATCTGAGGGCCAGGTCTCCCTCTTAGCGCTTCCTGGGTTAGGTATGAGGGAAGCAGAATGCACCCCTTGGAATAACAAGAGTAAAATCTGAAGGGTCCTTACAAAGTAGGGCGTTAACAGGCATTTTAACAGCTCTGCAGAGACAGTACACAGTGGGGGGACTCTCGGGCTGTGGGACTGCCTGTCCGTTTAGCCTTGCCAAGCAGCAAGCAGGAAGGTGGGGGAAGTGGCAGAAGCCACAGGTTCTCTCCTGCTTGTCATTTTGATTCAATCCCTCCTGGGAACTCGGGTGTTTAATTACACTGAGCTGTGCTCGCACGCCTGTACTGGAGGCCTTGGCTGCCATCCAGTGCCTTGAGTGGAAGGATTTCTTAGCAAGAACCTTTCTGGACTTCCAGTGGAACATGGGATTTGGACTTGCCATCTTTGCTTCTTTCTCTCCCTCCCTCCGACAAATATTCATTAAACCTCTACTGTGTGCCAGCCACTTAGATATGGAATATGGACTGTTGAATAATCAGCCATTCTTTGTCTGTGATAATTAACTAGATCTCCAATTATGTTATTGGCTCTCATAGAATTTTGAAGTTGGGAAGGACCTCAAGATGTCGTCAAGGTCCCCTACTTGTTAGATCTTGACTCCCTTCTCCTGAGGTTTGAACAGCCCATGGAATAAGACCATTCCATTTCCAGATAAGTTCAAGGGTGAGAATTTCCTTTTTATATAAAACTAAAATTCCCTCCCTATGGGTTCCATCCTCTTTTCTTGCCTTTTTACTCCTGGGACTTCATGGGACAAATCTAGCTTTTCTGTTGCACAATGACGCTTCAAGTATTTGAAAACCATTATTTCTGCCTAGAGGCTTTACCTCTCCAAGATTAATAAAAAAACAGCTTCATCCATGTGGTTGTGAGAATTTTTTGGTGGTGATCTCTTTTCTCTCTCCTTTGTCCTTGTGTCTCTCACAAGGGACCCAGGACTAAACTCGGTTTTCTTTCTGTGGTTTGGTCAGAGCATAACTGAGTAGGACTCTTGCTTTCCTCACTTTGAAATCACATTTATAGATTAGAAGAGCATCAGAATGAGAAGGGTCTTAGAGATCACCTGTCCTAACAGCATCCTTGTGAAGGTAACAGATGAGATCTGGAGGGAAGTAGCTCAGCTAGTTCATGGCAGAGCAAGAAAAAGATTTAAGTCTCCCCAAACCCCAGTCCTTTAAGGTTTGAGTACTTTCCATCACTCCTCACCACATCTCTACATCTCTCTGGATTGCTCTTAATTCAAATTTGTATTTTTGACTACTACTTCATACTGTTGATTAAAATTCACTGGCCCCGGCTAGTCTTAAGTTATTTCATAGATTCCACTATGAACGATGTTTCTACCATCTTCTTTTCCAGTCGGCTTTTTGGATCCAAGTCTGTGATTTGACATTTCTCCAGATCTGTTTCCCCCATTTCCCTTGGCTGCACCAATCTGGGAATATGGTCATGGAACAAATCACAGTAGTAGGAAGAGAACAATGACTCCTTTTTCTGTTGCTTTAAAGCAAGACCATTAGAACCTAACTTGTGGTTTAAGAGGTATTCGTGATCTCATGTTGACTCAAGAGTAGCCATTGATGCTCTCTTCTTCCACCTAGCTCTCTTCTTTGTGGTGAAGGGAGTCATTGGAGATGGTTATGGAATCCCCTTTCTTTCCCTGTGCAGCCCTATCACTTACCATTGTGAACCCCGCCCTGCTGGGCTATGGACCTTTTTCTCTATCAAAGTGCTGATGTGACTCCTGTGTGACCCAGAATGACACACAGAAGCTCTGTCCTCTATTCCAGTGTGGGTGAAATGCCCTTTTCCTACCAGTGCTAAACCCTGGCATCTGGACAGAACAGGATCACATCGTGCTGCCAGTTACAGAACACTTTGATCTGACTCTTGAGTTTGGACTAGAAGACACCATGTTCTGCTGTACTCTCCCTTTCCTGCTCTCACAGCTTCTCACCTATCCCAGTGCTCATAGACAGAGCTCATTCTTGGTAAGCATCTTTACATGGAGAAACCATAGTTCCACCATTGTTTGCTTTTGCAGTTGGCTCTTTGGACTCAACTCCATGACTGCCGGTAGGGTGAGTCTTTCTCCAATGGCTACAGCTTGGCCCTGGCGGGGCGATTGTTCTCTAGGTACTTAGAGGTCTTATCTGGGAAGCGGCCATTTGTTTCCTGCACCACTCTTCTCTGAACTGCTCATGGGGCCTCGTATATAAATAAGTTGCAACTTTTTGCCCCCATAT
The DNA here is from genome assembly GCF_009829155.1 of Mustela erminea. Lineage (NCBI taxonomy): Eukaryota > Metazoa > Chordata > Mammalia > Carnivora > Mustelidae > Mustela > Mustela erminea. Next base: position 32,655,692 of record NC_045630.1, read on the forward strand.
GCATGGATGTAGCTTCGGCCAAGTAACAGTTTTAGATTTATTTTTTATGATTTTTTTGATTGTCAGATATTCTGTTGGTTGCCTTTTCATTCTTTAGATTTTGTTTAATTATTTAATTATTTATTTATAGTGAGTGGGAGGAGGGGCAGAGAGAGAGGAAGAGAGAATCTCAAGCAGACTTTGCACTGAGCATGGTGCCTGACACAGGGCTTGATCTCACCACCCTGAGATCATGACCTGAGCCAAAATCAAGAGTTGGGTGCTTCACTGCGGGCACTCTGTCTTTTCATTTTCTTGATGGTGTACTTTGCACAAAGTTTTTAATTTTAATGAAGTCCCAGTTACCTGGGTTTTTTTGTTGTGGCTTGTGCTTTTGCTGTGTTGAAGGATGGCACTCTTTAATCTGCCCTCTTGGCTATTACCTCCCTTGCCAAAAGTTATCCATGAATTTGTTCCACACATTTTCCATCTGAGGTGTTCTGGCTCCTTTCATCATTTGTTCATGGTACATTGTGTGAAAGCAATATATGTTCCAGAATCCCTCCCTTTCTCCCACTACTTCAGAACCTTTCAGGGGAGGGATCAGAGTGAATACGAGGAAGGCATGGAATTAAGAGCAAGGTATGTAGCTTATAAATCCATAGATTTATTATAGACAGGAAATTCACTGGGTTTGTGAATTTCACTGGGTTTGTCTTCTTTGTGGTGAAGGGAGTCATTGGAGATGGTTATGAAAATCTCTTGGGGCGCCTGGGTGGCTCAGTGGGTTAAGCCGCTGCCTTCGGCTCAGGTCATGATCTCAGGGTCCTGGGATCGAGTCCCGCATCGGGCTCTCTGCTCAGCAGGGAGCCTGCTTCCTCCTCTCTCTCTCTCTCTGCCTGCCTCTCCATCTACTTGTGATCTCTGGCTGTCAAATAAAAAAAATATATATATTAAAAAATATATAAAAATAAAAGAAAATCTCTTAATTTTTCTGGGATACTGCTAAGAGCTGGAGCCAAGACCATCGTTGTGAGGAGTGACAATCAGCACTGTTCTCCAGTGGGTGTTCCTAGGTGTTACCTGAGTCTGGGAGGAGGCATGTGGTGTTGAACAGTGGTGCCTGACCTGGCAGCATCTTGTCATCAGGTCCCCTCGCTCCGTGACCTCCATGATGCTCTGGCATCCCAAAATGGCTGCTCCTCATCCCATATTAAACCACTGACCTGCTTTTTTCACAATCAGCTCAGCCCTAGAGACCAGGCTGTTTCTAATTCCCAGGCTCTGAAACTGAGCACGAGGCTTGGGGCAGGGAGAACTCTCACATGAGGTCACATGCTGACCTTTCCACCACGAGCCCAGCTGAAAATAGCACCCTGACTTCTATCTTTGGGAGTTCAGACCAAACTGTGCATTTGTCACCCACATTGCCCCTTTCAACCAGCTGCTCCCCTGAGACCCTGAAACCAGCTGAGAGAAGGGAGTGTACAAAAGTGTGACGAAAGTGTGCAGGTGAGGTCTGACTGGAGGAAGGAAGAGCTTACATCGGAGCAGGCACATTTGAATTAGGGAGAACGAAAATATTAATTCTAGTTCCCTCCATGGCTATGATGCCTTACAGCAAACGGAGTGTATTGTACACATTATGCCCCTTAATCCTCATAGTAACACAGTTGAGGAAGTGAGGTGCGGAATGGCTGACTGGTTTTCCTGACATGGCACAGCCACTGAGTGGAAGAGCCAGGCTCACACCTAAGTCTTCTGGAGTGTTCCCTTGGCACCCCACAGCTGCCCCTTTGAGAACCCCACAGAGAACAAGGCGAGGCTGAGCCAGTTCCACCTTGTTCTTTGTTCACTGTGATGAAAGACATGAGTCTCACACAGAGCTCTCTTGCTCACAACAGTCCATGTGGACACTTTATTTTTTTTTTATTTTTTTTTAAAGATTTTATTTATTCATTTGACACAGAGAGATCACAAGTAGGCAGAGAGGCAGGCAGAGAGAGAGAGAGAGGAGGAAGCAGGCTCCCCGCAGAGCAGAGAACCCGATGCGGGACTCGATCCCAGGACCCTGAGATCATGACCTGAGCCAAAGGCAGCGGCTTAACCCACTGAGCCACCCAGGCGCCCTGTGGACACTTTATTATTAGTGAAAGTCTCAGTTCTGTGGACTCAGGGCCGCCTGTCAGGAACTGAAGGCTGACTGAGTGTGGGAAGGAGCCAGTGTTCAGCTTTGGGGAGGCATCTGCATCGGCCATTCAGACCCTGGTCAGTCTCAGGGAGCAGCCGGTCTCAGGACTCCCTGTATATAGAAACACATCGGTACCAGGATGTCTTGCTTGGTTTGCTTTGCTTCCTTCCTTCCTTCCTTTCAGAGAGAAAGAGAGTGAGAGAGGGAGTCTTAAGCAGGCTTGACATGGGGCTTGAACTCACAACCCTGAGATCACAACCTGAGCTGAAATCAAGATTCGGACGCTTCACTGACTGAGCCACCCAGGCGTCTCAGATGTCTTGCTTTTTCTGTGTTTGGATTAGTCAGGATAATGTCAGTGTTGCCGGCCATATTAAGAGCTAAGATTTATTGAACACGTATCATGGGCCAGGTCCTCTTAACTCATATGGATTCATTTCATCATCACAGAACTATGAGATGGGACTATTACCATCATTCCCCTTGTACAGATATGAAAACAGAGGCACTGAAAATCAGCCTCAAGTCAGCTAGGAAGTGGAAGAGCTGGGAGTCACAGATTCCAACCACAGATGCTCCCCTAATTCAGTGTGTGTTGAAGACCTGCCCGATGCGCAGACCTCTGGGGCCCAGGCCACTTACAGGGCGTGGCTCTCTTCCTGCTCTGCTGATTCTTCACCCCTGCTTCTGCCTCTCTTAAGGGCTGAAGGTGTGGGGAGTTGTAAGGGAGGGCTGGTGGGGTAGCCCCTCACATGAAAATAGGCCGTAGCGGTGTTCTCCTATTCACCTTGCCTTCCCTTAGCTACTAACTGCCTCTGTGACTTCGAGATGTTCTCAAAGCCAAGGTTTACCTTCTGAGCTTGTTTCCTCATCTGCAAAACAGAGATGATGTCTACTTGGCAGGGTGGCTGAGAGGACATAGTGTCTGTGAAATCCCTGACACAGGCTGGCGTGTAGTAATTTCCAAATAAATCAGCACTGGAGTTCTTAATCATGATGACTCTTTCCCCTTCTCCTTCTCTTTCCTATCCCCACCCCAGACAGATGTGGCTATTGCCCAGTGAGCGCTGTCTGCAGGTTCTCTGACCCCACCCCCTCTTTCCAAATTGGTTCAGAGGCCCATGAAGTGGGAGAAAGTGACCCACTTTCACCAGTCCAGTTCCAGAACCTTCTCCTCTTACTATGAAATGGCAGGCATTGATCTCTTTTTCAAACTCTTGGTCTTTGGGTTAAATTAAATAATAGTGCACCAATGAAAATTTCTCCACACCTTCTACTGAGTGTGTCAGCCCTCCCTCCCCCGCTACAAGCCTCTGGAGACTGGAGACAGTAGCCCTGGAGGGTGGGATGGGGAGCAGGGAGGCCTGGGGAGAGGAAAGAGGCTCTTCTTCTGCATTGTATGCGAGCTTCTGTGATGTCACCTTCTTGCTAGGCTCACTCAGCAGCTGCTTTCCCCTTTAATCAGACTGCTTGCAAAGCTGTTATCTCATTATTTAAATATCCTCTAGCCGAATGTTCTCACATTCATAATTTAATGACCTTAATTATGCATATTAGCTGCCTGCTGACATTCCAAGGTTCCTGGGAAGCCAGGAGTTGTGCTTGGAAGTGCTATTCCCTGGTCAGGTACAGAAAGAGATCAGAGAACAAGAGAACTGCTAACAGGCTGACTGCCACTCACTGTCCGCAGAGGAGGTGGGGTGTCTTGGCTCAGCTGTGCTCCCTCTTTGGTGTTGGGATGAGCAGAGAGCAAACATTTAGAGGGGCCAGTTTGGTCTCTGTCCCCAAGGAGCAGTTTTGCATTTCTGTGCCTCTGTGTTTCTCCCTCCTGCCTCCCTTCTTGAGAGCCGGTGCCTGGGGCATATTTGCGATTTGCTGTGTAACTTTGGGCCAGGTCTTTCAGACTAACTTCAGTGAAAACATTAACAGTTGACTTGAGGTTGTTATTTTAGTATAGAAGGTGAACAGGGTTTCATCTCTTAGTTATGGCATTCCATTTTTTCCTAAACTTATATTTAATGCCTACTATGTTCAAGGCACATCAAAGGTATTGCCAGGTAGCAAATTGAACTTTCTTTGTTCTGAGCCTGCGTATCGATAAAAATTGTTGCTCTTTGCTGATGGACTGAAATACTTACTGTGTCCACCAACCATGCACAGAGTGGGGGCTGGCGGCGGTATTTCTGAACAAGCCAAGTAAAGCCAAGTTTTCAGCCTAGCTGGGCTTCCAGAGGCTTGACATCATTCTGTGATGACAGCAGCCCTTCTGAATCTTCCCAGAGAGGTCACTGATTTACTGTCTGTGGTTGGCAAGCATATTGTATTCATTCATTTGAAAAATGATTGAGCAGCTAGATACTGAGAATAAATAAAACAATAAAAACATTGCAAGGAGGAGACAGCAGGGGAACAGACGGTTTTAATGTTCCATGACGGTTGGTGAGGCTGGAGTTCGAAGAGAAGACATGGGCAGAGGTTTCTTAATCCAGTCTGTGGGGTCAAGGAGAGATGGATATTTGCGTGTCCTGAAGGCTGGTTACAGTTAGTCCTGTGAGAAGAATTTTGGGGGCGGGGTGGGGAGATGGGAGAGCATGGAGACAGTGCAGAGAACACGGTGCATTTGGAGAGAATGAAATGAGTTCACACGGCCGGACCTTAGGGGGAGAGAGAGCCACGAACTAGCAAGCATCAGGGCTCCAGCAGAAGGTAGGGGATGACCTTGTGGGATCACAGGTGGTAAGAGCTTGCATTTTTGCCGGAGAACAGGAGGATCTATCCAGAGATTTTCAGCAGGGACTTTTCCCATTAGAGAATGGATTGGAGGGGAAGCCTAGAAACAGAAACAACAAATAGGAAATGTTGGTATTATTTTAGTGGAGAAATAATGATGGTTTGAGCTAAGGCAGTGGTAGTGAGGATGGGGAGAGATGGAGGGATTCCAGAAATATTAAGAAAGTTGACGGGCAACTCTTGGCAATGTCCCTGCCTAGGCTTGGGGACAGAGTGTGCCACAACACGGCTTCTTCACCATGGGCTTCCTTCCCAGCCAGGCAGGTAGATAGATGTGGCATTTTAACAATGCCCAAAAGCACCACTTTGAGCCATATGGAGGGTCTGTGGGCGGCTGGGCAGAGCCAGTGGGGAACAGACGGGCTGGCCGGCAGCGATGATGAATGAGCACGTCTCCTGGAGCCAAGACTTCCCTCCAAGCTTCCCTCCCACAACTGCTGTGCGCAAGGGCCTGGGGGCACCCAGTGGCAGAGATGCCTTGGTCGGCAGCAGAATAGCATCTTTGTTTCTTCTCTTTTTCCTGCAGTGTCCTTTGCTTGAGCTCCTCTGGGGCACAAAGAATTGCTCCATCTTTATGGGGTGATTTTACTAAAGGAACAATTGGTCAGCTCACCCTCCAGCCGAGCCCCACACGTACATGTCTGCTCTGCCCTGCGACGTGGGGCCCAGCTGCTCCTGGCTGAGGGGGCTGCCGGTGGGGGTGAGTGCCCTCTTCCATCCCTCCCTCCTCTCACTGGTTCATTCGCTCCTCGTTGGTGTTTCCCCAGGGTCTGTTCATCACAGTCTTGCCAGACAGACCATTGCCCCTCACCCCACCTGTCTGGGCCACCCACATGTGCATCCTGGAAGGTGCTGGACATCCTTAGGGAGGCCAGCCCTTGGTGCTGCTGAGACAGACTGGCGTGTGGAAGACAGAAGCCTCCCCACTGTCCTCCAGAGGCCTGAGGTTCTGAGGTCCAAGTGTTCTGATGTTTGTTCCTCTAAAATCACTACCCATGTTTTTCTCCTTTGGGACCACCGGACTTCGCTACACACGATCCAGGCTGACCCCGCATGTGTGTCTTGTCCCCGCCTTGTCTCCTTGCCCACTTCCTCCCCCCAACGCAGGGCTCCCCTCCAACTTTGTGGGAATAACTACGCTCTTCCCTGCTCCCATTCCCAAGTACTGCCTTCCTTCCGTTCTGGCTCCTTCCTTGTCTTCTCCACTGCTGTCCCTTATTCTCCTCTTCCTAGACCCGAGTCCAGGACTTGGATTCTGCGCTGCGGAAATGTTTCCCAGCAGCTTCACAGGCTTTGGAAGGAGACTGCTGCCCTCCTCGCAGCCAGGCTTCGGGCTCTGCCGCTTTGCACAGAGTTGCTGGGCCTGCGGTTGCTGGCGCCAAGCTCCAAACCGTGGGGCTTGAAGCCTCCCCTTGGGGAAGCCTCTCCCAGCAGCCTTTATGTCCTTGGCTCTGACACAAGCCTGCCAGCGCGGCCCCTTCCCTCTTGACAGCTGGGAAAGAACCTGCTTCAGGGGAGAGGCCCCTCCCCTCCCAGTCTCCTTTGTGGAACATAGGGGCTGATGTGTTGCATTTTTTCCTGAAACTCTTCCTTGTCCTTGCTCACCTTATCCCACTCCTAATCCTAATGCCCCCAGTTGGGAGCGTCCTTGGAGTCCCTAGAAATAAAAGTAGGTCTGCTTTGAAATTGTTTCTTCTCACGTGAGGAGAAGGGGATGTTGGGGTGGGCTTTGGGTGTTGGCCTTCTTCTGAAATTCAGTAGCCATGGTGAATGCTCTCCCAGCACCCCAAGGCCAGGGAACCCCCAGAGGGAAGGGCTTCGTCCGTGTATTTATTCGGGCTTTGACTGTGTCTCTTGGGCCGCTGGGATTCGGCTGCTGTGAGCCAGACAGGAGCAGTGGCGTTTTTGGTCTGACAGGCAACTCACAGGTGGGGGAAGCAGCAGCTCCCGGGGACCTGCTGTGGGTCCTTGGCTCCAGCCACCCCGAACATTCCTCTCTTTCCCTTCCTCTTTGTTTCTTCTTGGCAGGTCCTTGTTGGTTTTTGTTTGGGGGTTGGTTCCACACCAAAGCATCGGAGGTCAAATGAGTGCCCTCTGTCCTTGGAGTAGGGGGAGGGAAACCTGGCTCCTGGAGGACTGGCACATCTGCTCTGAGCAGCCCCCCAGCCTCACTGGTGCCATCAGCAGATCAGCAGGGGCGGTAAGGGAAGCCGGAGTCATCGCCCTGTGATGGGCTCTTCTTACTCTTTTTACTTTTATTATAGGGTCATTTTATCTTTACCTGGCAACATTGGTTCCAAGCCTCTAAGTATTTCTTGAGTTTTGAAGTTGACACAGACAACTGTCTGTGCGGACTGTGCTTTTTTCATTTCTTTGCTGATCATACATGCTGGAGTCCTGTGTTCGAGGCACTGGGGATCCTAGAGATGGATCGTTCTCAGAGCCTGCCTTTGAGGAGTTCTTAATCTGGTGGTGTAGCAAACAACTGTCAATCAGAGTGCACATGATAAATGCTGCAAAAAGATCTTTGGAGAAAGGGCTAGAGTTTAGAGAATGAGAAGACACACCTTCTACAGCTGCAGGAGTGGGTCCATGAGAATACTGTGTTCATGCTAATGAGATCCTCATAACTTTGTTACTGCTGTTACTGGGTAAGCCGAGATTGATTTGTGGACCATGTAGAATTTGATGTGAGTCTGAAAGAAGGCTTTGTGTTTTTGGTTATGGGACTGGGCATTTCTTGTCTGTCCATTGGACCAGTGTAGATATGCCATGGACCTTAGGCAAGCCAGAAGAGGAAGCTTCAGAAGTTCTTCCTGCCTACTTGGGAGGACCTAATTCATGGGCTTAGAAGACATTTAAACTAAGCAGATAGCAGATATGGCTGGCTCACAGTCAAGGAATCCAGCATAAAACAAGTCGATCCAGGATACCTGAGCTGGAACATGACCATGTATGAAGCTATGTGAAAGAGGCAGGGAAAGTTATTTTGAAAATAAGCATTAGCCTTCAGAGGTGAGGGGTTCCAAACCATAGGAGATGTGGTCTTAGCCACCAGGCAGCTCCTCATTCATGTGACTATTAGATCTTCCATATAAAACACATAAATGAGGTAGAAGACACTGTGTGAAAGAAACTGTTCTCTACTATCTCAGGGCCAACAGGGTTTGCTCCAGACCCGCAGAGCAGCTCTTCCTCCTGACTTCCTTAACTCTCGTAGTAGTGCCACTGTACTCCCAGCTACCAAGTGTCTGCCCCTGGGCCTTTCCCCTCCTTTTCTGCATCACCTTCTCCCTGGAGAGCCTAGAGAGTTGCATCCCCTAGAGCTTGGTGTCCATCCACCACTTTAGGGTCTCATTACCACACCCTGATCCTGGCCCTCTTCACACTTCATTAGGAATATCATAAGAGCCTCTTGATTTGACCCCTACTTCTTGCTTTTTCCTCTTAAACCCAACCACCTGCTGCCATGCAGGGATTGGATTGGAGGCTGAGGGTGGAATGGATGCAGAGTCCTGTAATAAGGGCACTGTTACTCTCCAGGTGAGAGGTGAGGTGGGCTCTGATGATGGCCGTGGAGATGGAGAGAAGTGGGAAGAGCATGGGTAGACTTTGGAGGTGGAGCCAACAGGAGCAGGGGGTGGATTGGCTGTGAAAGGATTGAGGGTGGAGGTTGTAAGACTAGTTGATTAGTTGGACTAGTTAGACTAATTGGAAAACTAGTGACTTATCTGGAGCTGGGTTCATAGAAGTGGCCCATGTCTTAAAGTGAGGGTCCGGTGTTATTTAAGGGTGGATCATGAGTTTGGGTTCAAATAGGTTGAGTTTGATCTATCCGAGAGATGTAGTAGAGAGTTGACTTTGGGACTGGGGCTAAGGAAGGAGGTTTGGCCCAGAGATATAAATCTGGGAGCCACTGGCATAGAGCATCCTAGTTAGATCAGGATGATACCCAAGCAGAATACTACTAGACACATTTTCCCAGCCAAAGGTCTTGGTAATGGTGCATGTGTTTTATTTTTACATAGGTTATCATAGGTTACTGAAGCTGGGCCTTTGTCTGGCCAGGTTCAGGAGGAGGAGGATGGGAATAGTAAATAGGGGGCCATCTGTGATTACACACATCAGTGAGGGAACCCCACTGTTCTTTAACCATCACCTGTGAAGATGACCATGGTCTTCTATTAGTCCCACAGAAAGGCAGTTTGTGTGAGCTGTTCACACCGCTCCTCACTCCTTCGTGACCTTGGCCCAGTGTTTGCACACCAGAGCTAGGAGTGTGGCTGACTGCATCAAACCCACCTCAATACCACCCACCGGCCTCGTTATTATTCTTGCATCTGCCCAGAGTCCTGTTCCAGAAATTCTCTGAACAGACCAAACATACCCAAGAGCTTCACACCTCCCACAGACTTCCCTAGCCCACCAGGCCTCACAAAACATATTTGTCCTTTCAAATGAAACAGTAATTTTGGCTTATCTAGATTCCATAGTCCCGAGATGTCTGCAGCTGAAAAATAAAGAAGGAAACAGTGGAACTTTTAAATGCGCGTGTGCTCACACTCACTGTGTGAACAGCCCCAGCCAGCCTCTGACAGGAGGGCCAGGGGTGACGTGTGCCACAGGGGTGCCTGCCCTGCCTGCTCCTGCCCTCCCCACTTCGCCGTATGTCATGAACGGAGACGGCTCTTGGCAAGCTCAACTCCCATCCAGACGCCGCTGTGTTTTTGCACTGCTTTATGTTTGTGTAATTATTTGTTTAAAGTCAGCCGCCTGCTCTCTAAGCTCCTTAAAGGGAAGGAAGGGTCTGTCTTGTTTATTGCTGTCCTCTCGAGGCACCAGACAGCACCTGGCAGACAATTCATGTTCAGGGTTAAAGAATTTTACTCATTTACCCATCAATTACTCATTATATATGCATTAGTTTCTACCCCTTTTCCCTGAAGTTTCCTCCTTCACAGTGGGTCTGCTCCATTTCCACTACTAGGTCTATGGGCTTTTTTTTTTTTTTAAACTGTTTTTTTTTTAAACTATCTTTAACATGTAACGTCTTTGCAATATTGGTTTTTAGTTGTTGTTTTGTTTTTTTTTTAATTTTTTATTTTTTATAAACATATATTTTTATCCCTAGGGGTACAGGTCTGTGAATCGCCAGGTTCACACACCCCACAGCACTCATCAAAGCACACCCCCCCCCACAAATGTCCATAACCTCACCCCCCTTCTCCCAACCGCAATATTGGTTTTATAAGAGCGGGATAGCCATTAGTAGCCTGGGCAGACATGGGCTTGACTTTTGTTCTGCTCATTGAATAGCTGCAGGACCATGGACAAGTGTCTCAACCTCTCTGTGCCTCACTTTCCTGATCTACAAAATGGGGACAAGTTTCCTACCCTACTATGTTGTTGTGAGGAACCAATGAAATCACAAATATAAACCGCATAATGCACTGTCTGGCCCATCCTTAAGCAATGGTTAAACACAAATACATTTTCAGAGTCCGTCTTTACCATTATTCTTTTAGACCCATGGTTGTCATATTTTGGGTTTCAAGACTCTTTTATCATCGTAAAAATTACCCAAAATCCCAAAGAGCTTTGTTTGGATGACTTATATCTACTAATACTTACTGTTTTAGGAATTAAAACTGAAAATATTTTAAAATATTTATTAAGTCATTTAAAGATAGGAGTAATGAACCCATTGCATATTGGCTATAGCTATATTTTCCAGAACAAAACAAAAACATTAGTGTCAGGAGTGATATTGTGGGGCACCTGGGTGGCTCACTTGGTTAAGCATCCCACTCTTGATTTCGGCTCTGGTCATGATCTCAGGGTCATGAGCTGGAGTCCTGTGTTGGCTCTGCACTCAGCAGGGCTTGGGCTTGATATTCTCTCTCTCCCTCTGCCCCTCCCCCCTGTTGGCTCTTGCTCTCGAATAAGCAAATAATATAAAATAAATAAATTATAACCTAAGATAAATATTAAAAATGTAAAAAATAAAAAGAAGGGCATTGTTTTACATCTTTGCAAATCTCTTTAATCCTGCCTTAGTAGGTGACAGCTAGAATGTCATATGTGCCTCTGCATTCAGTCCACTACACAATCACAGACCACGTAACCTCTGGAAACTTTACTCACTGGACACTTGTGAGAAATCTAGGGTGGAAAAGGAGAGTAGTGACTTAGTATTATTATGAGAATAATTCTGAACTTAAGGACCATCTGGAAGGGTCTCGGGGCTTCTCGGGGGTTCCTGGTCACATTTTGGGTACTGCCGTTCTAGGTATTGGATTCCAAAAATTAGGATCACAGTCAGATATTTGTGGCTAATCTGAGCGAGGGAATCAATGAGACTGAAAACCTTTGCGAGCAGAGCCTCATAAGGTGCTGTGAGAATTTCAAAGCCTGAGCATCTTCAATGGATTCTTTCCTCCCTCTCCAGCATCCAGGCAGGTGCATAGCTCTCTGGAGAGCCTTCTTTCACTTCTGTTTTCTCCAGTCTCCACTCGAGTCCAAGCTCTAATTACCCACTCCTGTATGGTCAACCCCAGGATCCTCTCCTGGGTGTGACCATGTGATGCTGGAGTCAGATCTGGCTAAAATTCTAGGTTCATTTACAATGAGGTTGTCCCATCTGTAAAGAAAGCTGGTTGCCAGGACAGTCCTCAGGGAGTCATGTAGTTCTAAATGAAGATTATGATGCCCCACACCTGGCACAGGGCCTGGCTCACAGTGGGGACTCAGTGATTTCTGCCAGCTCACTCCTGGGACATCACCAAACCCCCCTCCCCTGCACTCCCAGGGGCCTAAAGCCACTACTGTCTACATTTACCACTCACTTGTAGGTTGTGTTGTTTCTTAACAAGTTTCCTAAGATTGTTAGGCATGGGTAGCTCATTTGGTTAAGTGGCCAACTCTTGATTTCAGCTCAGGTCATGATCTCAGGGTCATGAGATCGAGCCCCATGTTGGGGTTTGAACTTAGCAGGGAATCTGCTTGAGACTTTCTCCCTCTGTCCATCACTGCTTGCATGATCTCTCCCTCTCTCTCTCAAATAAATAAATGAAATCTTAAAAAAATAAGATTGTTAAGCACAAGAGGCAAAACCATGTCCATATATGTTTCTGTACCTTCCATGGGGCTAAGGTCTATAAATATCGGCTTTGTGTAAAAGAAGTAGAGGATGCCATTGCCAGAAGAATAGCTTGGTGGGAGGACATATTCCATTTGTACAAGGAAATATTGTAATTCTTAGAAACTGATGTTATCCACAAGTGACAGTCAGCAGGCAGATCATATCCATGGGCAGGAGATGGCTACTACAAACACATCTGTTTAACAAAGATTGCCAAAGGCTTTGCCAATGGTGGACATATTTTGGGTGTTTTTCCGTATGATGCAATTCACAGAGAGAAATAAATGTAGTGGTTTAGAGTTATGTAAAAAGACATTCGTCTAAGCTAGATGTTACTGGAAGAAGCAGCTGAAAAGTGGTCTTGGCCAGTTACCACCTAGTGACTTCCACCAGCCCTTCTAGGGCCTTCCACCATCTCCCCAGCCCTGTGAGGGAACCCTCTCTTCTTAGAACCTGCAGACTTTTGTCCCCTTCTGGTCTTGGAGCATGAATTCTCTCTCCTTGCTTCCCCTCTTGGCTCCCTCTATAATTTGACCATTTCCCCCCACCCCCATGCAGAGTACTCAGAATGGCAGGAAACAAAAGCCCAGGAAGAGAAGGTGAAGGCAGGTTTTGCTTCTGCCCTTCCAAGTACACTACCCTCTCCCACTGACCTGTAAAGACAGGTGCACAAAATGTCTCATATCTCCTTAAAGCAGGGAAGAAGAAACCGTACAAAGAGTAATGCAAAATCCAAATATATATCCCAGCAAGTTATTTTTGTCGCATTAGGGAATCATAGTTGGGCTTTTGCCTGATTTCCTTCTTCCTAGGACTCTATGGGAGTCTTGGAATGGAGACTGGGGGTTCATCATCACATGTCTGGGAGAGAACTGTCAGCTTCCTTGCCCGCCATGCAGGGTCCCACAGAATGTTCCTGATGGGGCCAGTCCTTAATGGGGATCCTGTCTAATCTTTTGTCTCCGGATGAGTTTATAACCAACCCACTCAGAAGGGCTAATTATTTGTCCTGATTTTAAAGATTTTTTAAAAACTATTTTTATTTGTTTATTTGACAGAGTTACAGAGAGAGGGGGAACACAAGCAGGGGTAGCTGCAGAGAGAGGGGGAGAAGCAGGCTTCCTGCTGAGCAGGGAGCCCAATACAGGGGCTCGATCCCAGGACTTTGGGATCATGACCCGACCTGAAGGCAGACATTTAACAACTGAGCCACACAAGGTGCCCCGGTTTTAAAGATTTTTAAGCCACACCTCACAGTCTTTCTTGCATCCCTAGTCTTGTGTCCAGTCCGTTCAGCACTGTCCTGCTCCAGGGGTGAGATATTCCACTGCTGTTTCCTGGCTGACCTTCCTCAAATGGCCCCTCCCTCACTTGAAGGCCAACCGCTCTCTGTCCTCTGTGCTCAGGTTGACCTTGAGCCATCTAGCTGTTCGCAAGCCTGCTGCTGGTTTAGAGAGAGCTCATTTCTGATCCTGTTGTGATGCGGTAGAGGCCTAGGACCGTGGAATGCTCCCTTCCGCAGAAGACCATTCCATTTAAAGGTGTGGACTCTACACAGGCAAGGGTTTGTTTTCCAAAACCAAATAAACCTGTTTAGAAATGCCATGGGGACATTCTGTCAGGGGGTCCTATTTATGTGCTGTGATGTGTGTTTGCTGGAAGGACTCAGAAAAAGATACAGGATTTTATAATGGTGCAGTTACCCACAACCCTCCCCAGCTTGGGCTAATCGGAATAGGAAAACAAAGCCTGACTTCCTTATTCTTCTGTTCCTTTCTTTTCCTCTTTTGTTCCTATTCTTTCCTCCCCACTCCTTCCCTGTTCTCTTCGTCCCCTTCTACATTGTGGATCCAGTTGGCATGAATTCTCAGAGAGAAAACTGAACTTCACTGGGATGCTGGACACCAGGAATCCAGAATGTCCCTGCTGCAGGTTGCTAGGCAGCTTCCACATAGCTTTCTGGAAAAGGCCCTTCCTGTTTAGCTGTATACCTTTTGTGTATGTATAATCCAAACTCAGTTCTTTGGAGTTTCTTCAGCTGAGATTAAAGGTCCAGGACCCCGTTCTTCCCTAATTCTGTTTGCTCGCTGACTGGACTCCGCTCCTTAGCCAGTCTGTCTGCGGTGAGGACAAGAAAACAAAGAGGAGAAAACCTCCAGTCTTTTTTGGGGGGTAGTCTTTGAGCTCATGTCTATTGCACCTTCACTCTATGCTGCTTAGAAGTGTTCGAAGGTGGGAAGGCCTGGAGGGCTCAGTCAGTTAAGCCTCTGCCTTTGACTCGGGTCATGATCCCAGGGTCCTGGGATCGAGCCCCACATTGGGCTCCCTGCTCTGAGGGGAGCCGACTTCCCCCCTCCCTCTGCCACTCTGCCTGCTTGTGCTTTCTTGCTCTCTCTGTCAAATAAATACATAAAAATATTTGAAAAAAAAAAGAAAAAGAAGAAGAGTTGATGGTAGCTTTCCACAGTCTGGTTACCAGCCAGCTTTTCTCTAGGGCGTCTGTTTTTGATGGCAGGGGTGTTGTCAGGCAACATTATAAAACGACCTATATATCAATGACACCAACTTCATCAATTACTTGTGATCTAGGGTGGTTGAGGCTAAGATCTTAGAATTAAGGACTAGGAAAACCAGTTCTAGACTTTGTCCTTTAGTCATCCTGGATTTTAGCTCCTGTATTTACAATGAGGGAACATGGGCCTGTCTTACCTAAGGTGCGGGGACAAAGAGGATTCGTGCAGATTGTTAGTATCCAAGTTCCTTGTAGTAGCTCACATCACATTTGTTTTCACACACTCTCCTCATGATAAGCAAAACCAATAACGATGGTTGACGTTCTGCATCACTCAGAATCTCTGTGACTGTGTGTGGTCTTACTGTGAGATTGCTTGTTTAGTGATCCGTGTTCATCCCAGCCACATGGGGGTTTAGGGTCTGTGCGTGTACCTGCACGTGCCTGCATGTGCTGCGAGTGGCTTGATGCCACTTGGAAAAAAGAAGGCAGAGAGATGTCTCCTGCTAAGTCAGCACCATGTGGGAACCAAGGACAAAGATGAAATGGGGAGAATGAGGAGGCCCAGCCCTTCTTCCTTTTCAATAGTCTCCTCCAAGGAGACTTTGTATTCTGTTTGGGACCTGTCTCTTCTCTGCTACCATCTCTACCCTGTTTTCTGCTCTCAACATGTATCCATTCCCTGTGCTTAGTGGTCCTGTTGTCTTTGTCTCCAGAGCCATGCTGGTAATGGTTGCATGTAGGGAGATTATTATGAGCCAAAGAGGCTTCCATTGCAAAGCATCTTACCTGCAGATGAGACATGGTACCTTGTCTCTTGTCTTCTCTCTCCACATAAGCACCATACCTACTTCTGATGTCTTGTTAGGAATGCTTTGCCAGACTTTTATGTTTTTTAAAGGAATAAAATGGAGGGCCTGCATGTTCTCTTTCCACCCCAAGATGTTGTAATTATATAGTGGATCCCTGGTGCCAGAACTCCCATTGTGGTCAAAAGCAGTGGCAAAAGGCGGCATATGTTTTTGATACTGAATTAACCTTCATCAGTTATTATTACATCTCCACTGTGAGCCAGGCAAGTATAAAGGTTTGAAGGTGAATAAAGCACAGACCCTACATTTAAGGAGCTCCGAGTCCAATGGGATGGCTAGACCCATAAACCCAGTATTAAAATACTGTGTGATTGATTGGGCCGATGTAGTAACAGATTTGATTTAGCCTCCTGCCTCAAAACAAAACAAAAGAAAACAAAAACCAGATAAAACATACAAAACAGTGCTTTCAAGACACTGGGCATCAAGCGATAAAGGACAGTGGTCTCTGAGACAGGAAATTAAGGAGCTTATTCCTGTGATTGCACTGAATTACTGCTTTAGAAGAATTTCTTTCTTTTTTTTTTTTTTACAGTTTTAATTTTTTATTTTTTATAAACATATATTTTTAACCCCAGGGGTACAGGTCTGTGAATCACCAGGTTTACATAGAAGAATTTCCAAACTGAGTCCAGGGAAGAGGAAACCAGGCCTGGGAAGATAAAGGAGAGAGTCTGGGACAGACTAAGGCAGTCAGATTTTACAGAATAGAGTAGCAAACAGGAGAGAATGTGCAGAGAGAGAACTCAGGGTACGTAGAGAGTCTCCCCTTAAGTTTTCAGTAGACCACCGATCACTGCATGCAAATGAAGGTACTACCCAAGTCTAGGAAAAGAATCACCCAGAAGGATTAAGGAAACAGTGCTTAGTGCTCACATGGGGTGAGAATAGTGCCTGTTCCCACCAGGCAGTCTGGATTCATAGGCATTGGGTTGGGCTCTCAGGAGGATCTTTCCTAGTGAGGAATAATCAACTTTAGACTAAGCACTGCTCTGACTTTAGACTAAACAGGTAAAAAATCTCAAAAGCAAGACCCCTAAGGGTCACTCTGTTTACAAGTAACTTAACCATTTCCTAGAACAAAGCTCAAAAATATTTATAGGAATGCAAAAATATCCAGCATCCTAAAAAGGTCAAATTCACGAACACTGACATTCAATAAAATATTACCAGTTATACAAAAAAGGAGGAAAATACAGTGCATGATGAAGGAGAAAAATCAACCTATCAAAACTAATCCAGGGGTGCCTGGGTGGTTCAATGGGTTAGAGCCTCTGTCTTCAGCTCAGGTCATGATCCCAGGGTCCTGGGATTGAGCCCCAATTGGGCTCTCTGCTCAGTGGGAAGCCTGCTTCCCTCTTTCTCTCTCTGCCTACTTGTGATCTCTGTCAAATAAATAAATAAAATCTTAGAAAAAAAAGTAATCCAGAACTAATCCAGATGTTAGAATTAAATTTTAGAAAGAAATGAACTTAGTTATTATAACTGTATTCTGTATGTTTCAAAAGTTAAATGGATACATGGGAGGTGTTTTTTTTGTTTGTTCATTTTTTTAATCCAAATCAAGCTTCTGGAGATGAAAAGAATAATATCTAGGGTTAAACAAATGTACTGGTCAGGATTAATGGTAGAAATAAACACCAGACATTGCAGAAGGAAAGGTTGATGGGCTTGAAGATGGAACAATAAAAGCTACCTAAAATGAAACTCAGAGAAAGAAAAGAATTTCTAAAAAATGAACAGAGCATCTGTGAACTATGGCACAACGTCAAGGGGTTAATATACCTGTAAATGGAGTCTTTGGGAGAGAGGAGGGAACAGAAACAATATTTGAAGCAATAATGTCTGAAAAAATTCCAAACTTGATAAAAACTGAATTTACCAATTCAGGAACTCAGCGAACCCCAAACACAAAAAAAACATGCAGGAAAAAAGCCTTACACTGGGGCACATCAAAACCAAACTGTTCATATACTTTACTAAGGCTTAAGAATACCAGATTTCTCACTGGAAACAATGCAAACAGAAGACAATGGAGCACCATCTTTAAAGTACTGAAAAAAAGGAAGGAAGGAAGGAAGAAATCCTGTCCATTTAAAATTCTATATCCAGCAAAAATATCTTTCAAAAATAGAAAGTGAAATGAAGACATTTCAGACATATGAAATCTAAAAATATTTATTACCAATAAGCCAGCACTATTAAAAAAAATGTACACAGAGCCTTCAGACAAAAAAGAAAATGGCTCTTGGAGAAAGTATGGATCTTCACAGTTGCCTCTCTGCCTGAACTTTCTTTTCTTCTTTTGCTAAATGACTTCTACCAGTCTTTCAAGACTCAGCTCAGATGGCTGCCATCTTTCCCCAACCTCCGAGGCTGGAGTCTGTGTCCCTCCCAGAACACTCTATGGTGAGCCCTTACCGTGCATTCATCAGATGGTATTGTAACTGTCTGCTCACTTATCTAACCCCTCCAGGAACTTAACAAGCTCCTTGAAGGCTGAGACTGGATGCTGGTAACTGGCGGTCTGTGACCAAAAATGCTTATTGGGCGCATTAGAATTCTGAGCTAAGACATGGTAGTGGTGGTATGGAAAGGTTGTCTGGAGACACTTCTGAGCAAAACCAATAAGATATTGTTGGTGACCAAGCAGTAGTGGAATCCACGTCTTTGTTTCCCAAGACATTAGTCCTTTGCAGACTCCTTTTTGTCGTATCCAAGTTCAACATGTATTATTATTTACTTAACATTATTTTTAAATTGACTCACACATTTTTATATAACTCGATGTATTTTTTTTCAATGTATTTTTGAAAGAGCAAATACATTGTAACTAGTGCTGGAATGGAGGCATGAATGGGGGAGCCACGATGGGGGTGGTGAGCCTCTGGGAACCAAGGAAGGCTTTGCTGTTGTTTGCATAGGTGTGACTGAAACAAGGAATGGGGTGTCATTTGAACACTTCTAAAAGAAGGAATAAGCAAATCCTCCAGCAGAAAAACAGAAAATCTGCACCTTGCCTAGGATACTGCGTCTGCAAAAGCAGTGAGCCTGGTTTGCAGATGAACTTCAGGCATTTGGGGAATGGCGACTGGCGAAGGCTGAGGGCAGGGGTTCATGGTTTGAGTTTATTTTTGGCCTCAAGCTCGTTCTGGAATAATGAAGCTCACTCACAATAGTCCAATCACTGACCTTTGGAAGGGATGGAAGACACTCAGCTGAAAATGGCATTAGATCTCAGCTCAGAAACTGTGCTACGAACTGACACACATGTCTGGCCGT
The DNA here is from genome assembly GCF_009829155.1 of Mustela erminea. Lineage (NCBI taxonomy): Eukaryota > Metazoa > Chordata > Mammalia > Carnivora > Mustelidae > Mustela > Mustela erminea. Next base: position 32,674,459 of record NC_045630.1, read on the forward strand.
GAGCAGGGCAATTTGTGAAGAGACATCCTGCAGCTCCTACCAGGCACATTTGGGGTGCTGGTGATTACCTCCGTGAGGCCAGTGTGGCTCCAGGCCAGACCTGCCGAGTGGGGACAGGGGCAGAGGGTGGCGGGCAGGTTTCCTGGCTGCTGCTGCTCTTCTCCTACCCACAGCAGGAGTGCTCCTGAGGGGAGGAGAGAATAGTCCAGGGTCTGAAGACAAGTCTGGGCCTGAGGGCCTAGGACCATGACTTGCAAAGACACTTATTCTCTCTGAATTGTGGGCTCTTCATCTGTATAGTAGAGCTAGAAAGAGCTTTTCTACCCACCTAACAAGGTAAGAAATACAGGAATGCTTTGTAAGCCCTCAGATGCTCTGCAGGTGTTACTTGTTTGTGTGTTCCTTGTTTGTCTGAAGCGGCTTTTGAGAAGGAGGTTGCCTTTGGTGTAGATCCCATGTACTTGGACTTGCTATTGGAGCCAAGGATGGCCACACACAGTCCTTGCCTAGAGTCAGAGTGAGGCTTACTGAGGGCTCTTTCCTTTTCAAAGGCTAATGGCGGCTCTCTGCATGCCAGGGCCTGTGGCTGCAATAGCTCCTCTGCCCTCTCTTTGTTGCTCTTAGTTCTTTTTCTGTCCCTCTCTCCCCCTTGTTCTGATGTGGGCATCCAGGGGCATGGCTTAGAGCGCATAGTGGCTACAGAGCTGAAGAGGCTGATGAGTCACTATCCAGGCTGGGAGGAGGAGGGTCCTAGCAGGCCCTTAGTTTAACCCTCCGCGGTGAATCTTTTTTTTTTTTTTTTTTTTTTTTTAAAGATTTTATTTATTTATTTGACAGAGAACACAAGTAGGCAGAGAGGCAGGCAGAGAGAGAGGAGGAAGCAGGCTCCCTGCTGAGCAGAGAGCCCGATGCGGGACTCGATCCCAGGACCCTGAGATCATGACCTGAGCCGAAGGCAGCGGCTTAACCCACTGAGCCACCCAGGCGCCCCTCTTTTTTTTTTTTTTAAGAGATTTTATTTATTTATTTGGCAGAGAGAGAGATCACAAGTAGGCAGAGAGGCAGGCAGAGAGAGAGAGAGAGAGAGAGAGAGAGGGAGAAGGAAACAGATGTCCTGCTGAGCAGAGAGTCTGATGTGGACTCAATTTCCAGACCCTGAGATCATGACCTGAGCCGAAGGCAGAGGTTTTAACCCACTGAGCCACCCAGGTGCCCCCCGTAATTAATCTTTTGATGACCCTTGTTCGGCAACCATTTGTCAGTGCCGTACATTTCCATTGACCCTCTTGCGTTCCAGACCCCGTACTAGGTTCTTTACTGTTTCCGTTTCCTCAATAGGCCAGCCTCTACCAAACTTGCTTGGAATTGATGAAACTGGGCTGCCCAAGACAGAACATCATAAGCCTGTGATTTGTTCAGCTCTTTTATATGTATATGTATATGTATATGTATATGTATATGTATATGTATATGTATTACAAAGGCTTTCGCATGGCCCTTTTTATGCTTTAAACAACACTACACAGTATGCAATATAATTTTTTAAAAGATTTTATTTATTTGACAGAGACAGAGAGCACAAGCAGGGGGAGCTGCAGGCAGAGGGAGAGGGAGAAGGAGACTCCATGCTGAGGAGGGAGCCTGATGTGGGAATTGATCCTGGAGTCCTAGGATCATGACCTGAGCTGAAGGCGCATGCTTAACCAACTGAGCCACCCAGGTGCCCCAGGGTGCAATATAGCTTAGGTGCCTTAAACTCAGGCTGGCTGGGATGAAAAGAGATGAAGCAGCTTGTTCAAAGTAGCACAGCTGGTAAGTGGTGGACTTGGGATTCAAATGTGGCTTCTGATTCTAGATCCCAGTGCCATCCAGGACAGGACGTGAAGCCCATTGTGTCTTGTCCATGAGGAAGGCCAAACATTTTTAGGATGTGTGCTTTGTGTTTGTCGGTGGGTTTGTAGAGAAACTCCTTTGCTCCTGATCCGGTGTGGTCCCTCCACAGGTCCGATGCCAACTTCCCTAAGGCAGGACAATGAGGTGCCTCACACCCTAGCCAGGGAGGAAGAGCTTTTCTCTACTGTTAGCAAATCCCTGATGCCCCCTTTTGTCTTCAGGAGGACAGATTCCCTTCTCTAAGGCGGGGGCCACCTCTGTCTGAATTCATTTACATTCATTTCTCTGAAAAGACCGCCCCTTGAAGGTTTTTCTAAACACTCCCTCTTCCTAACCTCATACTTAAGGGCTTGTTCCTGGTCAATTAGATTTGTAATTTAGGAAGAAAATTAGGCGACTTCATATTTTAGGGCAGGATTTATTCATTTTAACCCCACCATTGCTACTGGAGATTATTACTTATTCTTCCAAAGTGCGTTCCTGCTAAATGCTGGTGGCTGTGAGCTTCACAGACTTTTTTTTTTTTTTTTCCACAGTTTCTATGTTTCACAGGGTATTAATGACTCCATTTTGCAGAGTGATAATGTGGTGATGTTTTTTCTTTTCAGGGCTGAAAAGGTTGAGAGATTCTGCCTCGTGTGGCTTCTCATTCTAAATGGAGTTTAGAGGCAAGCATTGATTTCTTCTTTCCAAACAAAGGGAGACACCTCAGCAGCCTTCCAGCAAGCACGTTCAGCCTGAAATGGGAATGATTTTTTTCCCTCCGACCCTTCATCTTCTTATGTTTGTATTTTCTTCCTCCTCATGACTGCTCACAACTACTCTGAAAGCTTCTCTGACTCATACCATGGGAGCCCACAAAGTTCCTCTTCTAATCTTGAATGTTCCATGCTTTGGAATAAGAGGGGCCGGCGGGTTTGCCGTTTGGAGCTGTTCGGGTTTGAGCACTTGAGATTCTTGACGGCTTCTTTTGGGGTGGGGAGGGCTTTTTAAGTTTTTCATTTAATTCTGGGGAGTTGCCATGCAGTGTTATGTTAGTTTCAGGTGTACTACATAGTGGGCCAACATTTCCATACATCACCTGGTGCTCATTGTGACAGGTGCACTCCTTGAGGGCTGTTTTGATCTTGAGATCTGGGGAATGAGGTTAGAAGTGTTTGTGGGTGGTGGGGTAAGGGGATTCCTTCAGGAGCTAACTTCCTCTGCTTCTGTCCTGATTTCTCCTCCCTTGATTAGAATTTAACTTCTTTCTCTTGGACCCACATGAGAATCACTGTTTTCTAGAAATATTACTTACCTGTTTGGTGTGCGCACCTGTGACTACACATGGCTGTGAAAATCAGCTCCGTTAGGCACTGTTTTTTCAAAAAACATATTTAGGGGCATCTGGGTGGCTCAGTGGGTTAAAGTCTCTGCCTTCAGCTCAGGTCATGATCTCAGGGTCCTGGGATCAAGCACGATCAGAGTCCTGGGATGGAGCCTCACATTGGGCTCCCTGCTTGGGGGGAAGCCGCTTCTTCCTCTCCCACTCCCCGTGCTTGTGTTCCCTCTCTCGCTGTGTCTCTCTCTGTCAAATAAATAAATAAAATCTTTAAAAAAAAAAAATATATATATATATTTAAAGGGGTTCTTTTATCTGTAGACTTCGTAAAACCCGAAGATAACCAACACATAGAAATTTTTTAGTTCAGTATTGAATTCATATGCCAGATTTATAATCAGGAAGATAATTAAGTGACTTATTTGTTTATTTAATTCATTTCTGTGCATTTGTATGTTTGGCTTACATGGTCAATGACAGGAGGAAAAGGATCATTCATTCATTCATTCCCTTTGGTACTACTTGGGTTACAGATAAGTCTCTTTTTGGAAATACAGGGATGAGTAAGATAGATAAGGTCTCTTCCATCTTGGATCTTTGGTCTAGTGTAGAAAATGAAAAATTAATTAAGTCCCAGTGGTGGGGGCTATGAGTACCCAAGCCATAGCTATCTTTTATATTTTCCCCAGAAGGTAATACAGCAGTACACACATAGAGGTTGTTTAGCATTTGCAGAACAGAAGGATTAAAGAATTTGTAATCATGCGGTGAGAAAATGGGGGCAGATTTAGGGAGGCACTTTTGGGTAGTAGTGGCTGAACTTTGGGGATTTGTTAGTACTGTTGTTGGTGGAGCTGGTGGGCCCTAATGCCGGTGTGGAAAATAGGGCATCCTGTGCCCTGCTAACTAAAGACTTCCACGGCTTACCCACCTGTTCAGGTTGTGGGTTCATTCCTTCCCCCCGGGAGCTGCACCTCAGAGCCACTTTTCCTGACTGATTTATGCTCCAGGGAGGCATAAACAAGGCTGCACTCAGTGTCCTGCTTCAGATTCTGCAGCCCCGTCTGCTGCCCTCCCTTGCCCATACTCCTGCTCCCCTCTTCTCCACACAAATGACTAGGTCAATATACCTTTAACTAAGGATGCTTCTAAACTTCTAGAAGCAGCTTTCTCCCTTTCAGAGAGAGAGAGTGAGACCAGACAGAGAGAGAGACCACAAGTGGGCAGAGAGGCAGGCAGAGAGAGAGGGAAGCAGGCTCTCTCTTTGTCTCTCTCTCTGCTTGCACGGAAAGCGAATGGCGCTTCTCACACCAGCAAGTTGTTTATCCCCACTGGTGAACTGTGGATATCAGGTTTGGTAGTGCTGGTAGTGCCTTTTTTTTTTTTTTTTTTTAAATTCAGGGGAAAAGCCCCACCCTAAGTTGACTTAGGTTTTCCTCATTTGAGTTGATTTTTCCCTGCGACTTGCTGAAGGCGCAACTCACTGGAGGCAGAACAAATTTGGCCATGGACTTAGAGGGGTCTAATGGTGCTAAGTGCCACTAAGGACACCAAGGGATTCCATGAGAAACCTAGATGATTTTCACAGTCCCATAGAGAATTGGGTGCTTTGTGCTGCTTCTTACTTTAGTGCTCCTTGAAAGAATAGGGATTGCTCAGGGAGCCTAGGTGGCTCAGTGGGTTAAGCCTCTGCCTTCGGCTCAGGTCATGGTCTCAGGGTCCTGGGATGGAGTCCTGCATTAGGCTCTGTGCTCGGCGCAGAGCCTGCTTCCCTCTCTCTCTGCCTGCCTCTCTGCCCACTTGTGGTCTCTCTCTCTCTCTCTCTCTCGGTCAAATAAGTAGGTGTAATGTTAAGAAAACAAAAACAGTAGGGATTGCTCTGGTTATCTTCTTTAATTTGTGCGCATTAAATGCTGGCACATTTTTTTGGCTCTTGAGAGAAGTCCATAAAACAAAAGGCTGTGCAGAGATGGAAGAACCTCAGGGGACTCCTGTACATGTGGTCAGAAGAGCAGTGAACAGATTTCTGTTTTTCCTGTCATCCCTGTTTCCCCTGGCCATTTCACTATAGTTTCAGGGAACATATCACAGTCCGTCCCCATCAATGGGAGGACTAAAGAATTGAATCCTTGGGAAATAGGCAGAAACACTTTCCCGCTTGTTAAACAACCAGATTCCAGGGAATGTCTGTCAACTGAAAGGGGAAGATGGGGGAAGAGGCTGAGGATGGGGGTGGAGAGGGGAGACATTGGTGAGGGGTTTTGGACATTTGGAATTTAACAAGTTTTGGACTTGTTAAATTTGAGATGCCAAACACAGATGTTTCCAGCATTTTCTAACCTGATCTACCAATCCCAACCACTGTGTCGACTTCTCCTTTAATATAGACATTTAATATATTTTAACCAGTGGGTCAGTTTTCTTTTTTGCTCTTCTTTTAAAAAATTATCTTAATTCTTCACATACTGTTATTATTGCACTGAAATTTTAAAATCAGTTAATGTGCTCTAAACTCTGGGAAGATTTGCTTGGAATCACTTTTATAGCCATTTTGGGAATTATGAACATTTTAATAATGTTGAGTATTATCATACTTAATGATTTATTTCTCCATTTATTCAAACATTTAAATTTTTTTTAATGATATAGGTTGGGTAATTTTCTCCATTAATGTTCTGCACATTTTTATTAGGTTTATTTCTAGATGTTCGCTACTGTTTTGTTTCTATTCTGAGTGGTCTCTCTCCCTCTTTCTTTTTTTTAATTAAAATTTTCTAATTGATTATTGCTTCACGAATACATTTCTAATTCCAGTTTAGTTAATATGCAGTGTTATATTAATTTCAGGTGTATAATATAGTGATTCAGTACTTCCATATATTACGTATCAGCGGTAAGTGTACTCTTAATCACCTATTGATTTTTGCACGCAGAGTTTATATCCAGCAACCTTTCTGAACACTCTTATCAGTTCTAATAGTTTTCTCTGATGGTTCTCTTGTATTTTCTACATAGAAAAATATATAACCTACACCTACAATTTCAACTTTTTTTTTAATCATTACCACTCTATTCTAGTGAATTTTTAGGGGATTCAGTAGTAGTTATAGTCACAGTAGCCTTGTTTCCTTCGTTCTTGACTTGAAGGGGAAATGTTTTAAAGTTTCACCACTGAAAATTAATGTTGACTCTTGGTTTCTGATGGGTGCTCTGTACAGGTTAAACCAGTGCTTCTTTAATCTTGGTTTCTTAAAAGTAATTGAAAGTATGTTTTATTAATACTTCATTAGTATCTCTTGAAAAGAATATATATTTTATTTCAGTCTGTTAGGGCGGTGAATTACATTGGCAGGTATCTGTCCCTTTCCTTCTTAATGCCTTTCTTCTTCCCTTGTTCCCTCTCCTTTCCTTCTTCCTGATGTCTCAAGAGTATGGAATTGAGTTGCTCATTGTCCTCAGAGTATGGAAAACTCACAGCCTTGACCTATCAAGACCCTTGTTGTTATTATTATCATTTCCCTTTAACTCACTATTTTAACTTTTACTTGTGTATTTAGAAATACCTGTAGATTGAGAAATATACAGTGTGGTCTTGTGTGTATGTAGAGGTATATGTATGTGTGTTTAATTTGCATAAAAGATACTGTGCTATGAATATCATGGTTTCTTTTTGCCTCATTCAACTCTGTGATCTTTGGCATTATATTTGTGCTAATAAATATAAATATATAGAAATTCACTGATTTTTTTTTGTAATATGATATAAATATATTACTACTGATGTGATTCTACCCAGAATGCAATGTTATATCAAACTACATTTTACTTATTCCCTGGTGATGGACTTACGTTACCTCCCATGGCTTGGTACCACAAACACTGCTGTGTTGAATAATCTTGGTCGTGTTTCCATAGGACCTTTGGGAGAGTTTTTCTGGAGTATAAATGAATGAAAGTGTGACATGTTTGTTAGGTTTTCTAATATTGATCAATTCTTACATTTCTAGCACAATTCCAAGTTGGTTATTAGGTAGGATGTTTTCAGCTATAAATAGAAACTCTAACTCCCATTGGCTTGAATAAACATGAGAAAAATTTATTATCTCATTATAAGATGACCTAATGTAGAGCTTTTTCACTGTTTAATTCAGTAGCTGAAAGGCGGCATGAGATTTCTGCCATCTTTCTGCTCTGTCATCTTCCATATTGGCGTTACCCTCTGCCAGGGTCCCAGGGCTCACATGCAGGTACTAGAAGTAGAAGACCGTAGAAGTAGAAGACAATTTCTTTTCTTTGGATCCTTTTAAAAGTGAGGGAACTTCCCAGAAGCTTCCAGGTTCACTCTGAACAGATTCTTTTGTGCCTTGTTGGCCAGAATTATATTACATCATGCCGAGGGCCTAATCTGCTCCCCAGCCAGGAGAATAAAACCATCACAAGTTGTTTCGACCAGTGACTCTTAAACCTGGCTACACATCAGAATCACCTGGAAGTTAAAAGATGAATCAGAGGCTCTCAGTTTTGCTTTTCTGAGTTATAGTGACTAATATTTTATCTGAACTTTAAAAAAATTTCTTTTCAGCGTAACAGTATTCATTGTTTTTGCACCATACCCAGTACTCCATGCGATACGTGCCCTCCCTAATACCTACCACCTTGTTCCCCCAACCTCCCATCCCCCACCCCTTCAAGACCCTCAGGTTGTTTTTCAGAGTCCATAGTCTCTCATGGTTAACCTCCCCTTCCAATTTCCCTCAACTCCCTTCTCTTCTCCATCTCCCCATGTCCTCCATGGTATTTGTTATGCTCCACAAATAAGTGAAACCGTATGATAATTGACTCTCTCTGCTTGACTTATTTCACTCAGCATAATCTCTTCCAGTCCCGTCCATGTTACTACAAAAGTTGGGTATTCGTCCTTTCTGATGGAGGAATAATACTCCATAGTGTATATGGACCACATCTTCCTTATCCATTCGTCCGTTGAAGGGCATCTTGGCTCTTTCCACAGTTTGGCGACTGTGGCCATTGCTGCTAGAAACATTGGGGTACAGATGGCCCTTCTTTTCACTACATCTGTATCTTTGGGGTAAATACCCAGTAGTGCAATTGCAGGGTCATAGGGAAGCTCTATTTTTTTTTTTTTAAAGATTTTATTTATTATTTATTTGACACAGAGAGATCACAAGTAGGCAGAGAGGCAGGCAGAGAGAGAGGAGGAAGCAGGCTACCTGCTGAGCAGAGAGCCCGATGCGGGACTCGATCCCAGGACCCCGAGATCATGACCTGAGCCGAAGGCAGCGGCTTAACCCACTGAGCCACCCAGGCGCCCCGGGAAGCTCTATTTTTAATTTCTTGAGGAATCTCCACACTGTTCTCCAAAGTGGCTGCACCAACTTGCATTCCCATCAACAGTGTTAAGAGGGTTCCCCTTTCTCCAAATCTTCTCTAACACACGTTGTTTCCTGTCTTGCTAATTTTGGCCATTCTAACTGGTGTAAGATGGTATCTCAGTGTGGTTTTAATTTGAATCTCCCTGATGGCTAGTGATGATGAACATTTTTTCATGTGTCTGATAGCCAACTCTATGTCTTCATTGGAGAAGTGTCTGTTCATATCTTCTGTGCATTTTTTGATATGATTATCTGTTTTGTGTGTGTTGAGTTTGAAGAGTTCTTTATAGATCCTGGATATCAGCCTTTTATCTGTACTGTCATTTGCAAATATCTTCTCCCATTCTGTGGGTTGCCTCTTTGTTTTGTTGACTGTTTCCTTTGCTGTGCAGAAGCTTTTGATCTTGAAGAAGTCCCAAAAGTTCATTTTCGCTTTTGTTTCCTTTGCCTTTGGAGACATATCTTGAAAGAAGTTGCTGTGGCTGATATCGAAGAGGTTACTGCCTATGTTCTCCTCTAGGATTCTGATGGCTTCCTGAACTTTTGACTACTATCTAGTGTCTCTTCTAGTTATTGGTCTGTTTGAATATTTTAAATTCTTTGCTTTAAAGTTTTAAATCTCTGTGATTATTGTCTGCTTTCTCTGGAGGAATTTCTCCTTTTTCATTTTATGTATTACTTTTCTATGCTCTTTTTTTAATGCCCTCAAACCTGTGGCATGTTATCATGGAAAAAGGCAGGGGCCCAAAAGGGAAATCCCAACTATTTAAGCATATTTCAAGACTTTGTTCATTATATACTTTCTAAAATCCTATTTTTCTCATAAATTCACATGGTTAACTCCAAAGTTAAGGAGTAGGCAACTTCATTAGACTTACTCTAAGGCCATTGCATAGGTTTGGATAACAATGTTGCTTAGGAGAATGAAGGTGTAAGACCAGTGATTCAATCTAGACCAGATAGGAAGTGAAAAAGAACAATTCAGTGGTAATGGTAGCCAAAAAATTAGAGAATGGGCAGCTCTGTCAAATTCTAAGGAAAGGCCAAGAACTAAGAGGACTCAGTGGTCACTGGTGATTTTTAAGGAAGGTTAAAGTGTTTAGGATGAGGGCTGGATTAAAGGTAATTAAGAATAAGGTGGTAGAGAGTTATAGAATTGGTAAGCCATATATATGAAGAGCTGGGAAGGGAAGAAAAGAACATACTGCCTTTTTTTTTTTTTAAGTAGGGGAAATCTGGGAAAATTTAGAAGGAGAAATGAAAGGAGATTGACGTTGCTTGATTGGTAGTTAGGGGATAATTGTAATCATCAGGCAGAGGGGTGGTAGGTGAAGTGTGTGGAAGAGCTAGCTTTAATCAGCACCACTGTCATCATAACTCAATTTATTAAGCTTTTATTGTGGTCCAGGCACAGTACTTTCCATGGATTATTTTACTTAATCCTTAAAATAACCCTAAGAGATACATGGAATGGATTATCCCTATTCCAGAGTAAGGGCGCTTTCAAAGGAAGGAAGTAAATTGCCTAGGGCTACCCAGCTAATAAGGGCAGAACTAGTACCAGAATCCAAAGGTAGTGTTATTCATCCTGAGGAAGGATGGGTGTGGAGGAGTGATGAGTTGAAGTGAAGGTGGGTGTGCCCCAGAAGCCTAAGGATCTCACAAGTATGAAGTGTATTGAGTAGGGGTATAGGGTGGGTAACCAGAGTGGGCAAAGAAAAACGCAACTACAGTATAAAGAATATATAAATACCACAGAAAGGCAGGGTGGTATTAGAAAGGGTGACTCTGTATTGGACCAGTTCTCATTCTCCTCTGTCAGAAATGATCAACTTGACAAGAGATACTAAGGGAAAAAAAAGGTCTAAGACTTGAGACTTGACATGTCCACTAACGAGGTATTACTAGGAAGATGCTGGGACCAGGCTAAGAACAAACACTGGGGAAAAGCTAACTGACTAACAGAGGCTGCATCTGTTAGCAGATACGTGAGTATACCAAAGTAGGGGAAAGGAACTGGGTGACGTTGCTCGAAATGGTAAAAGAGAACTGAGAATCTTGGGTGGGAGTAAGTACCCAATACTTTTTCATCCCACACCTGGTGTGGGAGAGCTCATGGTGTTTTGGGTTAAGAGAAGACCATCAGGGGTGCCTGGATGGCACAAACAGTTGGGTGTCAGACTCCTGGTTTCAGCTAGGGTCCTGATCTCAGGGTCATGAGATTGAGCCCTGCATCAGGCTTCATGCTGAGTACAGAGTTTGCTGAGGTTTCTCCCTCCCTCTCCCTCTGCCTCTCCCCATCTCATGAGCTCTCTCTCTTTCTCTCTTTCAAATAATTATATAAATCTTTTAAAAAAGAGAGAGAGAGGAGACCATGTGACTTAAACCAGGTCTTGGATATTGAATATCACAGAGACACTTTTAGGGGGGTAGGGGGAAAAGGGGACAATACTGGATCTTTTCATGGCATCAGTTACTTCTACTTTCATATATAAAGAGTATCTGGGACTAGACTTGCTTTCCTACTGTAAACAACTAGGAAAACGGACAAAAATCTATGAAACAACTCTTTTCTAGATACTGGGAAATAGAAAGTACAGGCTTATGACCCTTCAAAGAAGGGAAACAAATGCAATAACCCCCCTGAAAGTGTCAGTTTTCTGTCTTTGGCACTTTCTGGACAACCAAGAAGAACATGGAGGTACTGCTGAGTTCAGGAGATAGAAATAGGAGTTTGGAGAGGCTAGGGTGGCTGGAATGTACTATGCAGAAAACGCTTAGGATCTGCTTAGAGGTCCTCTTGCGTCTATTGCTAAGTACTAACTATAGGGTGAAACCACATGAGCAGGAAAAGGAAAACTAGATACCTGTGAGGTGAATAATTCCTAAAGGTAATACAGAGTTATTAGAAATTTGAGTTCTAACCAGCCAGAATGGAAGATCCTTGATGAACATCAAGGCCTTTACAAAAGAGATCACAAAAATGTCACAGCTTAGTAATAGGACTAAATGAGTCCTAGAGTAAACCTTACTTAATAATATTTTAATAAAGCTTAGAAAAAGATCAAGCTGATATGCAAGTAAATTAACTGCCTGACAGAACATAGCCCAACCCATATTAAAGAAGACAACAAAATATTTGTAATGGAGAAAGCATTTTAAGAAAGGTTGCTAAGAGATTTTTCCTTGGTTAAATGATGACAAAGAATTTTGTTTCTGAATATGGTATGAATGTGTTTACTCTGAAATATTAATCTCTGAACTTTTAAAAAATATTGGAAACATTTTTTCACCTGTTAAAAGTCTTATAAATAAAAAGTTCTTGTGGGCTTTGATTCCATTTTAAAAAGAAGAAGAAGAAGAAAACAACAAAATCCAACATTCCATAACATAAAAGGCACAATTTCTAGCATCTAATCCAAAATTACTAGTCATGTATTAAAGGGGAAAAAAAAGTTAGGATTTTAGGTTAATTAGGAGTTTAATTTTAGATTAATGAGGAGAAAGACCAGTTAATAGAAACAGACCCAAAATAACAGAGAAGAAAGAATTAACACCGAGGCCTTTAGAATAGCTATAATATGAATGTGATTGGAGTCCCAGAAAGGGAGGAGGGTAAAAAAAAAAGTAAAAGGAATCAAAGCTAAAAGCTTTCTACATTTCATGAAAATTATTATAAATCACATATCCAAGCAGCTCAACAATTCCCAAGCAGTATAAACACAAAAGAAAAGCAAACCAATGGGATTCAGATCAAATTACTGAAAACAATTTATAAGGAGAAAATTTTCAGAATGTGTGGAAAAATACTACATACAGACAGAAATGCATTACATATGCAATATGAAGATAACGTATGTCATATCAGGCACTTTTAAGGCAGAAGCAGATGAAATGGTATCTTTAAAGTGTTGAAACAAAAGCAACAACAAAACAAGGTATTCACTTTGGACTCTATATACAGTAAAAATAGCCTTCAGAAATAAATGGGAAATAAAAACTTTTTTGCAGAAACAAAAATTGTGAACTTTTCACCAGCAGACCTGAAATGCAAGGTAGATAATATCAATGAAAATTAGATCTACACAGGTGATAGAAGAGCATCATGTGTGGATAAATACAAAAGAATAAAAAGCCAACTCCAAGAGGCTATATACTTTAGGACTTCATTTATATAGCATTTCTGAAAGGACAAAATTATGGAAATGGAGAACAGACTAGTGGTTGCCAGGGCTTAAGGGAAGGAGGATGGGAGGCGTGGAGGGAAGCGGCTATGGCTATGGAAAAGGAAGCGTGAGGAATCCTTGTGGTGGGAAAGGTGCTGAGAGTATGTCAATGGGGAAATACGTCTTTTTAACAAGTTGTGGTAGGAAACTTGTTATCCATATTTGAAAATTAACTTTAACCCTTGCTTCACACCAGCATAAAAATAAACTTGAAATAGATAAAAATTAAAATGTCTAGGAATCGGGATATTTTTGCAGCATCTGGATAGGCAAAGATTTCTTAGGACACAGAAAATTTGAAACATAAAAAATGGATACATGGGACTTTATTCAAAATACTGTTAAGAAAGATACCATTAAGGAAATGACATTTCTAGCCATACACTAGGATAAAATAGCTGATGAAGGATTTGAATCCAGAATTGAAAAAGAACTCATACAATTCAGTAATAAAAAAAAAAATCAATTCAGTTTTTTAACTAGGCAAAAGATTTGGACAGAAATGTCACAAAAGCAGATATATGAGTGGACAGAAAGCACATGAAAACATGCTCAATTTAATTAGGCATCAAGAAAATGCAATTTAAAACCACAATGAGATACCCAATAGGCTAAAATTAAAAAGACTTCAGCCTTGCTTGTGGGTGTACAAAAATGGTATTTACATTTTGTAAATCAGTTTGGCCGTCTCTTATAATGTTAAATATTCCCTTATAGTAAGACCCCGTGTTTCCACTTCTGTGCATTTACCCAAGAGTTTTGAGAACATATGTTCACACAAAAACCTTATACAATAATGTTTATAATAAATCAAATTAGGAAAATCCCAAATATTCATAAGCAGATGAACGGATAAACAAATTGAAGTAGCTTCATATGATGTGATCCTATCAACAATAAAAAAGCAATGAACTATAGATACACATAATAATGTGATTGAATATCAAATCTATTAGGCTAAGTTGTAAAAAAAAAAAAAAAATGCCAGACCCACAGTAGTACACACTGTGTGATTTAACTTATATGGAATTAGAGAAAAGGCAAAACTAACTTGCAATGAGGTTAAAACAGATACCTGGTTCCCTTGGGCTGGGCACTGGGGCACAGATAAAGATGTTCCAGGGAACTTTTTTCGGGTAATTAAAATGTTCTTTATCTTGATTGTGTTGGTGGTTACATTTGTCAGAACTCATCAGGCTGTAAACTTCAAGTGGGAACATTTTGTCACACGTAAATTGTACCTTGATAAAGCTTTTTTAAAGAAAATTAGCATCATCTAGTTGCTTTTCAGTCTACCTCTGTCACACAGGCTGAAGCAAAGCTCCTGTGGGCGGTTCGTTTCATTCTTGATATTGCCCAGGTCTTCTTTGAAACTTTTATACATATGTATGTATATGTATGCATACTATGTATGTGCATAGATATACAAGATTAGATATACCTGTAGGTATATATACTTTATTGAAATAGAGCTCACATATACAATGCACACATTTAAATTTTACAGTTCAATGGTTTTTAGTATATTCCCTGAATTGTGAAACCATCTCCACTGTCAATTTTAGAACATTTTCATAATCTCAGAAAGAAACCCCGTACCAGTTTGCAGTCACCTCCTATTTTTTAAAAATTTCTTTGTGAATTTCTTCTCACATCCCTTAGCCCTAAGTAGATTAATGGTACTACCACTAATACACTGTTTCTCTATCTATATAGATTGCCTATTCTGGATATTTCATATGAATTAAATCATACAGTATGTGGCTTTTCTGACTTGTTGCACTTAGAATAGTATTTTCAGAGTTCATCTATAGTGTCCCATGTCTCACTACTTCATTTCATTTTAGTGCTGAGTAATATTCCATTGTATGGGTATATCGTATCCTATTTATCCATTCATTATTTGATGGACATACAAGTCACTTCTACTTTTTTTGGCTCTTATGAATAATGCTACCAACATTCATGTAACAAGTTTTTGAATGGACATGTTTCCATTTCTCTTGGGAGTGATTGCTCAGTCATGTGGTCACTCTATATTTCACACTTTGATGAACTGCCAGACTGTTTCCCAAAGCATTTACACCATTTTGCATGCCTACCAGGAGTTTCCACGTTTTCACCAACATTTGTCTTTCTGGTTATCACCTTGTGGTCTGAAGTGGTATATCTTATGGTGATTTTGATTTGCATTTCCCTGATGACCAATGATGTTGAACAACTTTTCATGTACTTATTGACCATCTATATATCTTCCTCGGAGAAATGTCTATATATTTCCTTTGTCTATTTGATAGTTAAGTTGTCTTTATTATTGAGGGTTTTTAAAATTATGTTCAGTTAGCCAACATATTGTACATCATTAGTTTTTTAGGTACTATTGAGTTTTAAGAATTCATTATAGTCTGGATACAAATCAGCTATATGATTTACAAATATTTTCTTCCTTCTGTGGCTGTGTTTTTACTTGTTTGATGATATTTTTTGCAGCACAAACTTTTTTTTTCCATTTAATCCAGCTTACTTTGTTTCTTATGCTTTTGAGGCATAATTCAGAAGGCTTTGCCTAAGCCAAGGCCATAGAGATACAATCCTATATATATTTTTTAGCTTTTGTAATTAGGTTTCTGACCCATTTTGACTAATTTTTGTGTGTGGTGTCAGGAAAGGGTTTAACTTCATTCTTTTTTTTTTTTTTTAAAGATTTTATTTATTTATTTGACAGACAGAGATCACAAGTAGGCAGAGAGGCAGGCAGAGAGAGAGAGGAGGAAGCAGGCTCTCCGCGGAGCAGACAGCCCGATGCAGGGCTCGATCCCAGGACCCTGGGATCATGACCCGAGCCAAAGGCAGAGGCTTTAAACCCACTGAGCCACCCAGGCACCCCAGGTTTAACTTCATTCTTTTGTATGTAGATATCTATTAGTCCTGGCACTGTTTGTTGAAAATACAATTCTTTCCCCCATTGAATTTAATTGGTATAAAAAAGCTGTCCTTTATCATACTTTTTGATTCATATTTAGCCTGTCCATCTATCAGCTGCCTGAGAGAGAGAAAAGCAATGAGGATCAAAGTGGGAATTCCCCCATCTCATTTGATTGTGCTTTTGTCCCACAATCTCAGTTAAATTTCAAAACAAAAAGTATCTGTCGTAAGGGGTTGAGGCAAAGTAAGAGAGTGGCCTTGCTCCACTTTGAAAAACAAATTTTGAGCTGTGCCTTTCTTTTCCCACTCTGGAAAATGTGATGGGGTTGGAGGGGACAGGGGAGGGACCAGCAGGGCAGCCCACACACATAGCTTCCATCCCATCTGGAGACATACCATTTTTTCCAAATCTTTCCTTCTTACATAAAATGCATTTATCAGCAAGAGAAATAACATTTATGAGTTCCAAGGTTTAACTATGGCATTGCATGTACGCTATGAATGTTGAGGCATCAAATGAGCAATTTTTGATGAATTAAAGGTTGCCTTTTTTTAAAAGAAAAAACAACTTTGTTCCCACCACCCTAGAACCCAAGATCATTTCATTTGCAGCACCACGTACTAGAAAGATTAGCAGCTTTGAGTTTGAGTAAGTTGTTAACAGATTTAGATCTGGACTTGATACTGTTTCTGTTCTTAAAAACTGCATGACCTTGGGCAAGTGATTTGAAGTCTTTGAGTTTGGTTTCAGGTACAAAAATGGGATAATAAACTATGTTGTAGTATTATTGTGAAGAATAAATTACCAAGCTGCCACATGAAAATACTTGGTTCAGAGCTGGCACATACAGCCTTGCAGTGGGAGAGTATCTGCCCACGACTCTGCTAGGCAAAGAGTGTGTGCTCTGTGGATGCGGTGATGGGCTCACCACCTGAATCAGACCAGGCCTCTCTGCGTCTTGGCAGCTCCAAACTTAGAAGTTTTCTCTTTGGAAGCCCTTCCTGGGTTCAAGGAAGTTCTCCTTGCCATTTTTTACTTTTGTGGGAAATAAGTCATGCTGGCTGCCCCCTTTGTCAATCTCCCAACTCAGGTCCTCCCAGGCTAATGCAACATGCATGCGCTGAAATTCCTTCTCCCACCTATGAGAACAGGGCAGATTCCAGTTAGCATTTGGTTTTCTTTCCCATTGGCTCCAGGGAATCCCTGTGGAGGATGGGGACACTCCTATCAGGTCATAGGTTTTTGAGGTTTGGCCAGTTAGCTGTGAGCAGAAGTTGCGATGAGACTGGGATAAGGACCTCTCTCCCGTATTCCCTGAGTTTCTTTCACATGGCACTGCCCACAAAAGCAGGAGAGGGTCTTATTTCCCCCCCTTGTGTGCCCAATGCCTAGGACAGAACCTGTCACCTAAATGGGTGCTCACGGAGGTTGTTTTGAGTAAAGGACAAAGGATCACTCATCAATCCGACCTCTCTGGAAAAACATCCAGGCACATTTTCTTGATCTTTGGCTCAACTGTCTGGATGGTATGGCTTGACTTCATCTAAAGGTCTGGCCTCATGCCTAAACAGAACAGGCAACCACCCTTATGGGCTGCTGATAAGGCCTCAGGCCCCTCATTTGTTCCTCTTTTCTGCTTCTATAATGCCAGAAATTCTTCTAAGAGAAGTAAAGTCTTTCATTATGAGTAATATTAAATGGGGTCATTGGTGTGAATAGTTACCTGTTGACCCAAATGTGCTATAAACCGGTGCTTCTCAGATGTTAATGTATGTAGACCAGCTGGGAATCTTGTTGACATGTGGATTTAGATAGAGGAAATTTGGCATGCAGCTCCTGGCTCTGCGTTTTTATTGTCTCCCAAGGGAGGCTGCTGCTTCTGGCCAGTGGCCCATACTTTGAATGGCAACCTCTATTATGGGCTGAATTGTGTCCCCTTGAAGGTAGTATGTTTAATTCCAACACCTAGTATTTCAGAATGTGACTATATTTGGAGACAGAGTCTTTAAGGAGGTAATGAGTTAGAGAGAGGTCATTCAGGTGGGACCTAATCAAATATGACAGGTTTCCTTATAAGAAGAGGCAATCAGGACAGAGACCCACACAGAGGGACAACCACGTGGAGACACCTGTTGATCCATCTTCAAGCCAAGAGAAGAGACCTCAGGCGAGACCAACCCTGTTCACACCTTGATCTCAGAGTTTTAACCCCCAGACCTGTGAAGAAATAAGTGTTGGTTGTTTAAACCACCCAGTCTATGGTACTCTGTTATGGCAGACCTAGCAACATAATACAGACCCTAAGCCAGGGTTTCTCAACTGAGAGTGCATCCGAATGATCTATGATGCATGGCTGAGATTTAAGGCCTTTATTATTAAAGGTACCCAGTGAGCATCTCCAGAGGGAATCCCAGGCATGTGAATGAGTACTTTTTGAAAAGACCCACCCAGAATTCTGATGTGCTCCACTGGGTAACAATTCTAAAGCGTAGTTTCTCTTGGTGGGAGTTTCCAGCAGGGGGTTGGGTGAGGGTGACTGTCTTTAACAAAGAGAAGATTTCTATAGAATTCTGTAGTGACTCAGCAAGATGGTGACTTGTGCACATGGCTGGCAGCGTCCAGGTAGGAGGAAGAGGCTGGGCAGAGATCCTTGCCTCTCTCTGTGTTCTGTGATTTCATGTTTCATCCTGCTTGCCTTTTTCTCATCACCTCCCGCATCAAGGTAGTCTTCTGTAGAAGTCAGTGGGGAAAAGCAAGACTGGGGTGGAGGATGGGCAACATAGTTCTTCTCTGAACACCCATTCAAAGAGCAAGGAAGCAACAGGAATTCATTCATTCAGAGAGTGTTTCTGGCTCTTCTAGAGAAATAAGGCTGGGGATCACTCCAGTTGGGCTCGGTTTGTGAAAGGTACATGAAACATCTCAGAGCAAGTCTCTCTCTTTCAAGAGGGGTGGGTATGCATGGTAAGAATAAGTTCAATGAAAAATTTTGATTCTAGTCATAGATGGAAAGTACAGTTTTTAGATGCAGCTACCCAAAAGGTTTGGAATTCTTGCTTTATAACAAAGCTCAGTTGCGAACTCAAGAGTCAGTAAGGAGGAAGATTTGAAAGAGTCTTGATGATGGGGGTAAAAAGATGCCTTCAGAACATCAGCACTGTTGCCTGGAGCATGAGATCACCTGCCAAGAAATGGCAGTCAAGAGTAAGTTAATTGCTTGATTTTTTAAAAAGCTTGTGAACTTATTCTTTGAAAATAAATGAGCTAACTACAGTTCAAGTGCTGGCAGGTGGAATGAATCACAGAGGGAGAAAGTGCTAGGGGGAAAAGTAGATTACACGAGAGCCCAGTCCCTTAGACCCTGTGTGAAAGCATCACCAGCATTCCCCGTGAGTCACAAGGCTCTGTTATAGAAGAATAGCAGGAGGAGCGGGGGAAGGCTGGGGACCCTGAATATCCCATAAGGTTCACTGAGACTGGGCTTGTTCTCCATGGTGCCAGTGGACCAGCTTTCAGCCTCTGGCTAAATAATACTCTTGGTATTCTTACCTGCTCAGTGTCTTTAGTTTAATTCCCAGTCTAAAGAGGGAGAATATGGTCAAGGTCATGTCCTTAAAAATCAGCAGATGTCCAGAATCTGGGCTTACTTCTTCTCCCAAGTTCTGCCAGTAGCCATGGCCACAGTGCTCACACCTTTGGTGGACCACAGGGGAGGTATTATTTTTTAGGAAGAATTGATTCTGCTTAGAAGCTCAAGGGAGATTGTGAGAGGTTTGAAAAAGAATGAGTTCACATTTATTTTAAATTATCTGTTTCAAACATTGTGTGAGAAATTCAGAGTCTTGGTCACTTTGCGGAAACTTCCATCCCTCCTTACTGTGGTTCCTTTGCCCATGGCTGGCGATGTCCTGGCCTGGGCTGTGGACCAGTTTGACATTGGTAAAGCTTTAGATGATGTTTTGGAGAGGAGAGTTCCAGAACTTCCCCACATTGGTAGTTTTACCCTTCTTCATCACTAGACATTTGTATCCAGGTGGAATCTGGTTAGAATGAATAAGGAGAGCGGCCTTTTCAAGAGAAAGAAATTGCAAAGGGCGAGCCCCAGGCATTTTTAGCAATAAGGAAAAATCTCCTAGGGGTTGTCATGATATTAAGTCCACAGCTAAGGACAATGGCTTGATTCCCTGTGCTCAGACTTGTTTAGGCTGATGTGAGGTGCATCTTGCATGCACAGCATGGGCCGGCCCCAGGTTAGTGATGTACTTAGTTGTCACCAGTTGTGACTGGTGGACAGCCATCATTTGACAGCTCGTCTCCAGGCCTCTCGGACATAAGCTCGGCCATATTACTTTTCAGTCTGCAGTGGCTGCGGGTTGTCCAGATCTCTTTCCTTTCCGTTGTTTTTGACTCTACTGGAATCCGGCACTGACCACTCTTCCCTCCTCTTGGACTGGATGAATTGTCTGAGGCAAATTGTTCTCTGAGCCTGTTATTGTCTGTTTTTAAAGGGAGAAGCTCCTCCTTCTATTTTTATTATTCTGTGAAATGAAGGAAAATATTTCTCATTATGACTTGACAATAAAATAAGATTAGGAGGAGAATCCACTATTAAAATAAGATTTGTGTGGGGCGCCTGGGTGGCTCAGTGGTTTGGGCTGCTGCCTTCAGCTCGGGTCATGATCTCAGGGTCCTGGGATCGAGCCCCGCATCGGGCTCTCTGCTCCGCAGGAAGCCTGCTTCCCTCTCTCTCTCTCTCTCTCTATCTCTGCCTGCCTCTCTGCCTACTTGTGATCTCTGTCTGTCAAATGAATAAATAAAATCTTTTGAAAAAAAAATAAGATTTGTGGATTTTAATGTGTAAATTCCAGATATAAAGGCTCTTCTCTTCTAATAATTGATCATTTGCTGGATTTTTCCTACTTCACATAGAGTCATAAAAATGAGAGGCGACGTGTTTCTGGAATAACATGAGTTTTGATCCTTGGTTATTTTGTCTATATGATAAGACTTATCAAGAACATCAAATATATTATATCAATAGATAAGACTTTGGTCTAATTTTTTTTAACTAAGGAAACCCTTTTATTTCTCAGGATATTAAAATGTTGCCTGATTCAGACTCATTAGTTTCCTAGTAAAAGAATTTAAATGCTAGACAGAGAAGCCACAGGAGGCAGAAAACAGCTGGACTGACTTTCACCAGGATAGTTGGGTTCGTAGGCAGAATTTAGACAAGGGTATTGATCAGAAAGATAGGGAAAACAAATAATGGGTTCATCTGGTAAAACCTGAGGAATCCCCCTCCCCCCCCCGCCCCACCAAATTATGTTTCTCTGATGCCAGGCTAGGGCAGTGATGGCTTTTTCAGCTCTTAAAAAGCAAATACTTCTCTGTGTAGTTCTACCCTGTTGGGCTGAGTCTGGACTCTGTGGGATGCTCTAGTCCCTGGTGCTCCTGCCCATCCAGGAGGCCTTGGTCCTTTTGTTCTCCTAGAGACTCCTATAGGACAGAGTGCCCTGGGGGATTTGAGGTCCACTGGGGGATTTTTCACCCTGGTGGGCTCAGCGGAGTAGATCTCTCATGCCGAGCTCCAGATGTCTCTGTTCATCCTCACTCTTGATGGTCAGGCCTCTGGCCAACAGTCCTGCCAGTAAGAACTTTGCCACATCCCGCACTTGGACCCCCTTTCAAACCTGTGTTTTGTCCTTTTGTGCCTATTATGCTCCACACGCCAAGCTAGGGCCTTTCTTTAGATGTGATCTCTTTTAGGCCACAGAGGCCCTGCTGGCTCTGTGTTGTCTCTTATCTGGCAGAAAAAAGAAATAGATTCAGAAATGGATAGCCAGCGGTTGCAGCTAGCTGTGTTTCCATCCAAACTTTCTATCGTAACTGAGTGACGGGACCCTGGCCAAAGACACATCTTAGCTGTGTTTAATCCTGCCCTTTCAGTGGCCTCATGTTCACGCCTGATCGGCACTTAGAGAGCCACCGAATGATGGAAACATTGGAACCAGAGAAAGGGGAGAACACACAGATCCCCCCAAAGAGGACACATCACTCAGATGAGATGTGGGTTGTGAAATATTTATTTATTTATTTATTTATTTATTTATTTATTTATTTATGTAGCAGAAACAAATTGTGTTGTTGTGCCTGGGATGTTCTAAATTGCTTTGGGCCGTGTGGCTCTTTTTAATGGGACACCTGAGAAATGCCAGCATTTTTTCTTGATGTGTGAGGCTTGTGGTTATTTATGTAAGAAAGGGAACTATGAAATGATGTTGACCTTGCAGGACGTTTGTAGCTGTGGAATCATTTGTTGCCTCCCTTGGGCTGACGATGTTTGCCTGAATTGCATTTAAACAGGGCATCCTTCCTTGGGGCGGATGAGAGTAGTGGAGGAGAATTCTAAGGGTAGAATTCCCTTCCCACAAGGGTTCTGTTAATTTTGTGGTTCACAAAAGACAAGGGACTCTGTTAGATTTTTTTTTTTTCCTTTCTTTAGGAGTTTGTAGACTAGAATCACGGAAAAAGAAGGGGTCTTTGCAATCATTTCACTTAGAAATTAAGTTGGACTCTACCAGCCAAAACATTTGTTTGGAGCCCATGTTAACTGAGGGCCTACTGTGTGCTCAGTGCACTACCTCCCTTGGTGAGCTCTTCTCCAGCTTCTGTCTCACAGCCTCCTCTTGCTCCTCATAGTCCCAACTCCAAACACCTGAGTTTGTTTGAGTTCTAGAGTACACTGAGTCCTTTTTTCCTTCTGGGCCTTTGGGTGTAACATTTCCTTGGCCTAGAATCCCCCCTTTGCTGTTTCCCAAACTGGTTTTTCTTCATCCCTCTCACATACCTCCCCTGAGAGATGCTTTCTTTATTCCCCAGCTGGAAGAAAGTCCAACCCTCCCATTCCATCTTGCGTTCTTCCAAAACACATTGTTTTTACCCTCTGAACGCTTCAGATTCATAATTATATATTTGTTTGCTTACTGATCTAGGTTCTTTCTCCCCTACTTGTCTTTAAGCTGTGTCAGGGCAAAGGCCAAGTTTGTTCACCAGGGTATTCTTGGCAAATGCTTCCTGACACATGGCAGACAGGCACTCAGTAGAACATTTACTGATTTGGGAGTAAAAATCATAATCCTTAGTCGATGCAACGGAAGCGCGGGGAGGTGATCGTGACTTCTCAAAGTCACCCACCTAGTAAGTGTCAGAACTAGGACTCTAATCTGGTTCCGTATTCTCAAATCCAGCATTCACTTCTCTTTACAGTTCAGTGCGACTTTCATTTAGCTTTTTTGCTTCATTGTTGTGCTGACAGAAATAGACTCTTTTAGCCATTAGTTTGTCCTAGTTCAGGATCAAGACACGGTACAAGATCCCTGTGTACATCAGACCAAGAAGACAGAGTATCTTTTGTTAAATGGGAGCTCCTTGGGCTCAAGAGTCACAACTCTCCAAAGCCTGGCAGCCCTGTGAAGAGAGAGAGTTCTGGACTGACTCTTTTTTCTGTGTCCAGAGCAGACAGCACATGGCTTTGTCTTATGGGAGTGCATAGACCAGGAAGGCTGATTTTGAACAGCCCTTTATGTTAGTTAGAAAGTTGATTTGTTGGGTGTTGCAGCCAGAGAGCTGCCTCTCTCTTTCTGTCTGAAATGACCTGTTTGTACATGAAAGGAGAGACACCGGTGACATGGCTATGCGAGGCCAGTGCTCTCTCTAGGGATGGAAGGGACATCTGGAACAACTTCTAGAAAGTGTGCTTTTGATCTGCCCCTGGATGCTGACAAGCAGAGCCCATTTTCTCTTTCCTCCCATGAGAGGCTGTTGTTGTAGTTGTGACTCACTGTAAATCACTGATATTAGAGTGCCATTGTTCTGCCTCTTGGCTTGCTGTTGGAGCTGCTACATCAGGTCTGAGCTGGTGCCCTGACATCCCTCAGGAGTCCCTGCTTTGCCAAGGCTGAGCTAGCAGAGCTGTACGAGATACAGTATGTCTGCCCATCTCTGGACCCGACTTTGGATTCAGCAGTTTATCTCTGGGTTCTGCATTCAACACTGATCCAAAGACTTTTAGATACAAGTAAATGACTTGCCTTGTGCCCTTGCTGCTAATGTCTTCCTTGACTTCTTTTCCTTTTCTGAAAGCCCTTCCTCTGGGATGGGAACTTCAACAAATACTTTGCTTTTCTTCTTCTCAAGTGTTCAGCTTCCTTCCTCCACTGTAGGGAATACTCCCAAGGAGGACTCTGTCTGAGAGAGCATGCTCTTCCTTCTAGACCACACATTGCCCCACAGAGACTTAGGCTTGAATTGCAGGCAGTGGCAGGAAAGGCAGGAAAGGACTTGCTGATCATCTCAGGGGATTTCCATCTTCTAGTATGTGGAGCCCAAGGGTCTTTGTCAAATGGGAGGCAGGTGCAGGGCACATGGAGCTCCATTTCCTTCCTCTTTTTTTCAGCCATTCTTTACCCATTTTACATGCTGAGCTTCTATCTAAAATGTTGCTTGATTGAAGGATTCATGACTTAAAACATTGGATTGAGGAGCTGTGTTCTTATTCAAATTCTCCAGGGAAGCCATGGTGATCAGAAAGAATTCTCATAGAAATTCTTCACCTAAGTGGAGTTGTCAAGCTTTCAGCAGATACCATGTTATTTTTAAGAAAAATTATGTTATATTTTAATTCTGAATTGCATCCATGTAGTAGAATGTTTGTAGAATTCTGTACAAGCATAGGTTTAGTTTAATATGTGTGCATAATACACATCCACACAAAATACACGTGTGTGTGTGTGTGTGTGTGTGTGTGTGAATGATAAGGCTCTAATACGCACATCTCTAAAGAAGCAGTTGGTATCCTCCCATCTGGAAGTAATCCTGCATTGCCTTTTAACAGAAGACTTAGACATTTTTTTCTCTTAATTTCCCTCTGCCATGAATTGTAATTACTTGTGTGCATTTTCTCCCCTGTAAACTCTAAGTTCTTTAATTTCTGAACTGCTTATCTTTAATTTCTGTAACACCTAGCCATATGCTCTCTCTGCACATGCAATGAAGGAATCAGTATTTTATAGTATAGTATTTTATTAAGTCAGAACTTTATGCTTAGGCCTCTTAAGGACCTAATGAATTTTTCATAGAGAAAAAAATGACATATAGCTATGGACAGTACCCTGGCCTCCACCTCCTGGATGTATGCTGTTATTCACAAGGTGGGACAGAGAAGATGGCCCTGAGTGCTCCATGCAAGTTGATTTCCACCGCTGCTAAAACAACTCTAGCTATGGGACTTACTATAAGAAGTCACGAATGTTAGTGTTATACGGGACTTCGTGGAAGTGGGTGTGATGGTTAATTTTGAGTTGCCAAGTTTATCCTTCAGTTTGACTGGGCCACTGGGTGGCCATGTATTTGGTCAGACAACATCCTAGGTGTGTCTGTGGAGGGGACTTTGGTTGAAATTAACCTTTGAGTCAGTATACTGAGAACAGAGATTGCCCTCCTCAGTGTGGATGGCCTAAATAGAACAAAAAGGTTGACTGGTTGACTCTGCCATGAGTAAGAACTTGTTCTCTGTCTGTTGAGCTGGGACATTGGTCTCCTTCCCCCCCTACCCCCAATAGGTTTTTTTCTTGCCTTTGGACTGTAACTTAAAAAACTGGCTCTTCATGGATCTTGTGCTTGCTAACTTTCATAGTGGAAATTACACCATAGTCAGCTCTTTTGGTTCTTAGGTCTTCAGACTCAGACTGAACTACAGATTGACTCTCCTGCATCTCCAGCTTGCTGACTGCAGATCTGGGGACTTCTTAGCCTCCATAATTGTGTGAGCTACTTCCTTAAAATAAACCTCATTATCTCTGACACCTCTTGGTTCCATTTCTCTTGAGAACCCTGATTAATACCGACTTTGGTACTGAGAAATGGAGTCTTGCTGTAACAAAAGTCTAAAAATTTGGAAGTAGCTTTGGAACCAGATGGAAGCTAGAAGAGTTTTGAGGTTCTTGTTAGAAATATGGATGTTAAGGACATTTCAGACGGAAATGAGAAACACGCTATTCAAAATGGGAGAGAAGTTGCCATCAATGACAACACCTTGACTGAACTGTGTTCTAGCGTTTTGTGAAAATTAGAACTTCCAAGCAGTGACAATGGATATTGAGCTGAGACAATTTCTAAGCAAAGTGTTGAAGAAGTGGTTGTTCCTCCTGCCTGCTTACAGCAAAATGCACAAGGAGAATGGGATTAAAGAAGAAATTGTTATGCTAAAAGGACTCAGAACTTGATGATTTGGAAAATGCTCAGCCTATCCATACTGTAAACAATGAGATAGTATGTTCTAAGTAGAACATCAGGGGTGTAGCTCAACTATCAATAAAGAATTTGTGGGATTATATGAATGGAAACACTGCCAGTTTGAACTAATGGGAACAGAGATGGGGCAAAATGATGGCAGGCTATTAGACTTCTTAGATTTGACAGGACAAGAGAGCTATTTGACAGCAAAGGTGGGCTGATCTTCAAGAAGAGGGAAATTGACCCCAAAGGCAATTCAGAGATCATCAGGGCCACCACCTGAGTTTTACCAGGCCCGATAGCTTCTGCCTGAAGCCTTGCGGGTTGGACCATCCTGCAGAACCATGGTGGTGGGACCTTGGCTTGTCAAAGCCTCAGGGGTGGGAACCCCATCTAGACCTGTGAGGTTGACACAGTCGTCCCAGTGGTCCTAGGGACAGAGTATTGAACCAAAGAGGATTATTCATGGGACTTAAAAGCTAATTTGCCTTGCTAGGTCTTATACCTCCATGATGTTTAGATAAGACTTTGGACTTAAGACTTTAGAGTTGATGGTGGAATGAGTTAAGACTTTAGGGACTTTGGGGATGGAATTAATGGCAATAATGTATGGAATTAATGTAGTAATGCATGCAAGAAGGACTTGAATTTTGAGGGGCTGGTGATGAATACTATGGACTGACTCCATCCTTCTGAAATTCATACTTTGAAATCCTAACCTCCAGAGTGACTATATTTGGGGCCTGGGCTCTCAGGAAGTCATTAAGGTTAAATGAGGTCATAAGGAAAGGATCCTAATATGATATGATTGGTGGCCTTATAAAAAGGCCAATCTCTCATCCTCTCTCTCCACACACATTCACTGAGGAAAGGCCATGTCAGCACACAGCAAGAAGGTAGTCATCCACACCAGGAAGAGAGATCTCTTCAGAAACGGAAGTTGTTGGACTTTGATCTTGGATTTTTCAACTTTTCAACAACTGTGAGAAGATTAATTTCTGTTCTTTAAGCCATCCGGTTCTTAGTATTTGTTTTGATAGTCTGAGCCGACTAATATGGTGGGGTGCCTAGAGATCACTCTTGTAATAAAGGTCTAGGACCTGGGTGGTTAATATGGACTATTGAGTCTTGGCAGAACTCAACTCAAATGCTTATCTTACTGAACTGCATTTATCAAGACGAGGGCCAAGAGAAAGCAGCAGTATGACCAACTGTCAATGAGAGAGACATGAACCTTGGAATATTTGTATCATTTATGACCCAAATTCTCTATGTCCAATAATCTTCTACAGTATAAAATAATAGGCAGGAGAAATCATGCGTTGAGTAAGGTATTTCAACAAATATTTATCGAATGTCTACTATCTATAAAGGTACCCTGCCCCATCTGAGTAAAAGGTATTAAGATTCCTAAGAATGTGGCCTCTGCCTTCCAAGAACCTATAGCTTTGTGGCTTTCCTGCCTCACCAATCCTTAAACACATAGGTGGACGTTATCAATGTGTAATGTACTTCAGATAGAGATTACACATTAATCATAACTGTTGTTCATCTTCAGGGATAGTTGCCTCCCAGGGTCCAGCCCAACCTATTTTTCCTTCTTCCACTCTTCATCCCTGACCTGTACTATTAGATCTTCGGCAATTGCTACTTTCCATCTCACTTTGTTCCTGGTCCTCTTAATCACCAGGGAGATGCTAAAAAACTTCTAAGAAATGGAAAATGGAGGTATTGGTTCATGGGTTACAAGACTACTAACTTGACACAATTTAGGTTTCTGTGGGAGACGTTAGAAGATGAAATTTTAAGTATATTATGCTTTCCTGATAGGCACTAATGATGATAATAAAACTTCACTTCTAATCAGTGAGTACAACATGCAGTGGGAGTACCTTGACCCTACCTAATGCAGACATCTATTGTGCTTTCTTGCTGTTGCCCATATTTTCTCATTAGCCAGGACATGAATAATAGGCCATCTCGTGTTTTGGATTGAGTGTTACTCTGCCCATAAATGATGAGATTTCATCATTTTGCTTTAAAATATAATGCCTATCTCATAGGGGGATTTTTGAGGGACAGGTTTATCTTTTGACTTTCCCATGTAAAAATATGGAAATAACGTGCCTTTCTTTTTTTTTTTTTTAAGGTTTTATTTTTTTAAATCCTTTCTACACCCAAAGCAGGGCTCAAACTTACAACCCCAAGATCAAGAGTTGCATGGTCCACCAACTGAGCCAGCCAGGTGCCTCAGAACTTGTCTTTCTTGTTGAAAACTGTCTTTGCTTTTCTTCCATAGTGGAAGAGGCTGTAATTTTTAAATTTGTGAGAAAATTGGACATTTGTGGGTTAATTGGCAGTATTCGCATGCTATAATTAGTTTCATTATGCTTCAATTATATTAATTAAACTCTTGTCCTGGAGAGGACATTTTTCTTCCCTGGGTCCCTCCAAATGTGCATCTGGAAACTGCTTCCCTGTGGTTTTGTGAGCACATGAGGCAGGGTCCATGTTTTTTCATCCTTATATTTCCCAGCCCAGTATAAATGTTTGTTGAATCAAACATGTAGAGACATGGTTTCGGAAAATCAATGCTGGTAACTCCAGTGGCTTTTAAACTTGTTCGCCATGTTTTCCAGGGCCTAAATTTGCTAGCCCACACACATGCTTTGTAAGTCTTCCCATTCCAGCTCATTTTATGAATTAACAGAATCAGTAGGACAACAATCTAGATGCATGGTGAGAGATAGGAGGAAGGAAAGATAAAAGAGATAGGAGAAAGGAGAGATAGGAAAATTGTTCCTGCCAATTTTATGCCAGGAACAGGGTTAGGAGCTTTCACATACATTGTCTTATTTTATCAGCAAAGTGTTTTTTCCCTTGGCCCACCAGGTTGATTTTAACAAAAAGCCAGCTGAAGCAAAAAAGAAACTGCAACTTGGCTTGCTGGAAATCCCTAATGGCCACAGATGCTGCTGAAGGGGTTGATAAAAATGGGTTTAACAGAAGTCCTTCTTTGTGATCTCATCACTAAATCCTTACAGAATACTGTTGGTAAAACAATTTTCTAAATGATATACTTACAATAAGCCGTTCTGAACTCCCAAATCCTTATTATTCCTTACTGACTCTGAGTCAGTTGCTGTTCACCTGGGCAAGGGTAGCTGGTTCTGAAGCAGGGCTGTATGTGAGGTAGAAATATGAGGCCAGTTGCCTCCTTAACATGTTTATGCTTTTAGAGTGGAATAAAATATGGGCCACCTGGGAGTGACTCTCGAACTCAACTCTTGAGGTCTCGGTCTCAGGATTGTGAGGTTTGAGCCCTGAGTTAGGCTTCAAGCTGGGTGTGGAGCCTACTTATAAAGAAGAAAAAAAAAAAGAGAGAGAGAGAGAGATAAGGTACATGACATTGTGTTAAAGATGCTCCTTAAACAAATTGTGATTACAGAAATAAACAACTACCTTCCATCCCTGATACTAGATGTGAGTATCAGTGCCCTGCTTTTTCACAAAATACATGCATTAAATGAATGAGATCTTGTGACTCTCTGGTAAATGCTGTCGTTTGGTTCTTTTCAATTAGCTGTGGCCTCCCCAGGGCTACCGAAGTGTGGTCCAAGATCTAAGAGCACACAGAGGTCAAATAATACTCACCGACAGGCGGTTCATCCCCAATATGTCAGGTGCTGGGAGACTTTATTGCAATCTTTCCAAGCCAATAATTGGCTGATAACAGTTACCAGAATAGAGTTGCAGAATTGAAATCTCAGTGTTCAGCAAGAATAGGAGGAGCATAAACATTTGTCAAACAGTTAGCTTGGTCTCCACCTTCTAAAGAGCTGAGCATCTTAGTGGTTGGTTTCCTAATAAATTATACAACAGGATGCTCCAGGGGGTCCATTTCCTGATGGTGATAGCTCAACATCATGGAGCATTGAGCACTGTCAGCACCATTAATGGTCTATCAGAATCGTCCAGTGGTCTAGAAATGCCACTCACATATTTCTTGCAAGCACATTAATTCAGGCTGAGAATAAGCCGAGCATTGCACCAGACGGTTGATGCACTCTTCTATCTTCTCTTTCTTTCTCTTCTTCCAAGAGCTCTTCCTACCTTCTCAGGTCTGGTGATAGATAGGTCCACATTGGATGATCCTGAATATTTTGCAGGCAGCGTTCCTTATTTGTTTCATTATGGCATCTTAGAGGAAAAACTACTTTCTCCTTAACTCTGGCTTGTTGACTTGTTAATACATAGAAAGAACGAGGGGCTCTGGGTGGTGGAATATCATCTCCAGCTGTGAAACAGCAGCTCCTTGGGGTTCTTACAATGTATTAGCTATCAGTTATCAACTCACCATCACTGGTCATGGTAGAAGAGGAAGCAACACGCTCTTGTGCCCTCGTGCTATTTTTGGCTAACAGAGCAAATGGGAAATCCAGAGCTGGTGGGGAACAAAGCCAAAGTTACAAGTATGTTTGATTTACTGAGTAGGTGCCTGTTGGGTCGGTATCCCTTGCCAGCCTGCGGTAAGGGGAATTAGAACACTCAGTGGGGAAAAGTTTGGTCTTTGGAGAAAGTTGTCAAAGAAGGAGTTCATGTTGTATCCCATTTAGACCCAGTTAGTCAGAAGTTTTCAGGATTCTCTCACCTCCTGTCATCTCATATATATTTCTCAATCCCAAATAGAGTGTGTGCATGGGGATTTGAAAATCCTTGTCCAAGCACCCCACCCCACCCATGGTGCTTATCTTCTGGTTGTATTTATATATTTATACACTAGGGTTGCTTATACTTGTAGATTCATTGGTTCTTAGAAAAAAAGCCTCTTGATACAAACAGGGGGAAAGCCTGCTAGGGGGCAGTTTCCCCCATATTAAGATAAGAGATTATGGAAGCTTTGGGGTATAACATATTAGCAGCAACTGTCCCAACATAGATTCAAGATGCTGGATCTTTATGGCTCTGTGACCTTTTCCCTGTGCTGAAGAAGGTTGGTTAGGATGTCATAGTGGGTGGTGGAAAGAAATAGGCAAGTTTCTTTTCTTTTCTTTTCTTTTCTTTTTTTTTTTTTGACAGAGAGTGACAGTGAGAGAGGGAATATAGGCAAGGGAAGTGGGAGAGGGAGGAACAGGCTTCTTGCTGAGCAGGGAGCCCAATGGAGGGCTCTATCCCAGGACTCTGGGATCATGACCTGAGCCTAAGGCAGACGCAGACTCATGACTGAGCCACCCAGGGGCTCCAATAGAAAAGTTTCTTCCATGGTTTTAAGAAGATCTACATCTGATCTAGTTTTATAGTGAAGTAAAAGTCACCATCTTACGATTATTATTTTTCCTAGCCTGACTCATATTCTAAAAGTCATCTTCACTGTGCAGGGAGTAAACTACATTCCCTGTTCCCTGGTGGCTTTCTTTATGGCACAGAGGATTGCAGAAGCTTTGTTCTGGTAGAAACCAGCTGGGAGCTACTAGTCTCTGGGTTTTACAGGGGACCTTGGAGGCTGGTCTGTTAGAGTGTTAAAATGATATTGAACCACCATGGCTCCCTCACAGAAGAGGACAGTTACACATGCATGTAACTAAATGGAGATGAGCATAGCTGGGAGGAAGATGAAACATAAGCTAATGAATCTCTTACATCTTTAACTGATATTTACCAGGAAACCACCCCAAGTGTTGACTCATTACTGACTGACCATTTTGGGGGTCCAGATATTGAACTGTTTTTTTTTTTTTTTTAAAGTAGCAAAGACAGATGTTTGCAGATGTTAATTCTGTTTTGCCTGAGCTCCCTTTTTTTAAATTTATTAATTAATTAATTTATTTTCAGCATAACAGTATTCATTGTTTTTGCACCACACCCAGTGCTCCATGCAATCCCTGCCCTCTCTAATACCCACCACCTGGTTCCCCCAACCTCCTACCCCTCGACGCTTCAAACCCCTCAGATTGTTTTTCATTTACTGGCTCACATTTGCAGGACAGCTGGCCTGGTGTCTGTTTTATGGGGAGAGAGGTAACACGCCAACATAGGATCCAAAACCACGAGATTGTCCTCCTTAGGAGAAGCATGCTCCTGATGGTTTCGGTGAGCTTGGCATTTGTTTGAGTTTTGTTATTTAAATTCTAGCAGGGAGGCTGCCCTAAGTTTAAGAGACCTAAGGGGGCCTTTGTGTCCCAAATGATAGCCCCACAGAGAACTTTGGATATTGGCCAAGACCATCCCCGGGCCTCTATTCGTCTCTAAAAAACAGAACCTTAACTTCTCGGTAGCCTCTCTGGAGAAGACTCCAGACTTGACTTTGCAAAATGCTAGAAGCAAGCTCTTCCTGCTAGCTCATCCCTGGCCCACCTGTGATGTCACCATTTCCATTTTGTCCTCTCCTGATATCCTCATTACCCCTGAGCGTCCCTCCTGCCTGGCCTGGGGCATGTAATGCCAATGGTATGGGAAATAGCCCCAGCCCTGTCTGGTTTTCAAGGTTTCGGATTGTTTACCCCCCCCCCCACTTTTCCTTTCTTTTGTCCTTTATATTTTCTTTTCCTGGACTTCATTGACCCCTCTCAAAGTCTAGAAATACTCAGGAGAACACCTGCTGAGTGTTTTGTTTTGTTTTTTTTCTTATTTTTTGTGTTTGATCTTGGCTGCTTTTTGTGAAAGAAAAGCTCCAGAACCACTGGCTAAGGTGTGTACATAGTCTTGACTGAAAGGACTTCATGCTATCGAGGAGTAGCTCTTCTAGGACCCACGTTGTCACAGACTGAGAAAAATAAGTATGTCTTCAGATGTTTCCTGGAGAAACTTTCAGAAGACATCAGAACACACACACACACCCCTCACCCTCCCAGCCCTGTTTAGCTTATTCACGGGTGCTGGAACCTTTCCTTTATTCTTGGTAGATCCTCCTTTAGACAGGCTGTCAAGCGATTCTTCATCTGCGCCGAGAACGTCGGAGACCAGCCTTCAAGTGCCAAGGCAATTCCTTCCACTATGAATACAGAATATTTCCTTTGAAGTCTATCTTCAGAGTTTTAAAAGATACCAGAATATATCTAAATGAAATTAAGCAGGATATTACTTTAAAACGGCAGTCTAATTTGACATAAAATTATTCGCTTATAGTTCTCCAGGGACTTTCCCTGCTGTCAACCTAAAGAGACTTCTGAAAATGCTATTTTATTTTTCAGATCACAGACATTTGTTTAGCACTTTACAAAGCATTTTCAAAAAGCAAAAATGGCAACAACAAAGTATTTGGCATTTACCAATTGCTGACTACATAAAGGATGATCTCCTCAATGTTTTCCAAGCACCAGCTCATTTCATTGTCTCTATAACTGTATTGATGACATGCTCCATGGTCCCCATTTTCAGGTGTGGAAACTGAGTCACAAGGGGCTAAATCACTTTCTCTAAATCACATAGTCTGTAAGGACTAAGGCAAAGGATTCCTTTCCATGTGTGGCTGATTCGAAGGTTCTTGAACTTTCCGCTGCCAGCATCTTAATCATCAGTGTCATGTGAGAATCCTGAATTTCAGAGCAATTAGGTGACTTAATTCTGGCTGCCCAACCTGAAGTGACAGAATAAAATTTAACTTCTTTTCCTTTCTTTTATTGGTTTTTCCCCTCTCCTATGTCATGGGGTCCTAAGTCATTATTTTGGTGGCCCAAAAGCATACACTGAATCCATGTTGTGTTCCAGGTGCTGAGAGACTTTGGGTGATGCAAAGATCCTGAAGTTCCTGCTCTTAAGAATTCACAATCTGAGTTTGGGGAGTTATACAGATAAAAACACAATGACAAATGCAGGCAGTATGATTAAATGCTCTAAGAAGGCTAAGTACTGGGTGTTTTGGGAACACAGGGTTTGGTGGCTAACCCAACTTAAGGACTGTCCAGAAAAGTTTGGTTGGGGAACTGAGCCTATAGAAATGAATGGGAGTTAATCAGATTGAGACAGGGAGATGTTCTGGACAGAAGGAACACCTTGTTGGAAATCATAGATATATTTGAGATTACAGTGTCTTTGGAGACCACCAAGAACTTCTGTGTGACATTTGGTTTAGAAGAAGAGAAGCCAGAGAGAGGAACAGGATTTAAATCATAAAGAACACTATAGGTCATGATACGCAGTGTGGACTTTTGCAGTTGGCTGGGTGTCATTGAAAGGTTTTAAGCAGATGTTGTAGAGAATGGGCTAGAACGATGAAGTAAGCTTCGAGGCAGGGAGACCCATTCAGGAGGCTCTTAGAATTGTTTAGAGAAGAAATGATGAGTGTCCTAACGTGAGGCACAGGCAGTGAGAAAAGCTTTTCCTGCCTCCCCAGGATACGCTTCATCGATTTATTTGTTGCTTTCAGCACTGGCATGTCTGCCTGGCCATCTGTGTTACCACCAAACCTTCATCCCTTGTCTCTGTAGTATTTGCCTTTCTTTGTCTTGTTGTACCATGATTCATGTACTTCTCTCCTCCAAGACCTTGGCTCCTCGGGAGCAGCAGTGTTTCTTTCTCACCTTCGTTTTCGCTGTACGAGTACTGTGCCTGGTACACGCTCTTCAGGTTTAGCGTGACTATAGTCTTGAGTCCTTCTTGGGAAGTAGTCGGAAGAAGGGACTTTGGAAAGGAAAGATGAGGGAAGATCATTCTTTCACCCTACAGCAAACTGAGGGATGTTGGTAGTTGAGAGTTTCGTCTGACTCCCCTTGGACTCAGCCAAAGGGCATCAGTCTTCTTCTGGGTCTGAAGGTATTTTCCCGGCAGGCTTCTTGTTTGCCCTCAGTAATGTTGTACAACTTCTTTTTTTCTCTTTGACTTTAATTTGTATTTGTTTATTTTTTTTATTACATTCAGTTTGCCACTGTATAGTACATCATTAGTTTTTGAGGTAGTTTCAATGATTTATTAATTGCATATGACACCCAGTGCTCATCACCCCACGTGCCCGCCTGAATACCTATCAGCCAGTTACCCCATTTACCCAGCCCACCTTCCCTCTGAAGCTCTCAGTTTGGTTTCTGGAGTCCAGAGTCTCTCATGGTTTGTCTCCCTCTCTGACTTCTCCCCCTTCAGATTTCCTTCCCTTCCCCTGTGGTCCTTTGCGCTATTCCTGATGTTCCACATATGAGTGAGTCTCTGCTTGACTTATTTCACTCAGCATAATCCCCTCCAGTTCCATCCATGTCGATGCGAATGGTGGGTATTCATCCTTACTTATGGCTGAGTAATATTTCAATGTATATATGGACCACATCTTCTTTATCCATTCATCTGTTGAAGGGCATCTCGGCTCCTTCCACAGTTTGGCTGTTGTGGACATCGCTGCTATGAACACTCCTGACATGGGTGCATGTTCCTCTTTTTTTCACTACATCTGTATCTTTGGGGTGAACACCTAGTAGTGTACAACTTCTGTGCCATTTCCTAGAAAGAGATGAGACTTCAACACAAATAATGAGACAAAAGAATAGCATCTGTCATTCTTTTTTTTTAAGCTCTATTTTTTAAATTAAGTTTTACATTTTAATTCCAGTATGTTAACATACAGTGTTATATAGTTTCAGGGATACAATACAGTGATTCAGTGATTCTCTACATCAGTACTCAGTGCTCATCAGAGTACTGTCGTTCTATTACCTCTGTTCCTAAATACACACCTGCCCTCCCTGTAAGCAAAAGCCTGTGCTCTTCCCTGTAAGTTCTATGGGAGCTGATCATTTAGTTCAGGGGCTTTCAGAATCTCTCATCCTATTAAATACAAAAGCCTACATGGAAGTGCAGTGTAGAAATCACATTTTTACAAGGAGCTGCTCTTGTTGAAGCCAGAGCCAGTTTGGGGTCCTGAAGCCTTGTCCAGTGCCTCTCTTTGTCCTCCCATTCCTACCTCCAAATAAAGGGACTGTGAAAATCACTACTTAAGAACATCAACATTTTCCCTCTAACCATACACTTTGCTCAGTTTCTCTTAAGTTACATGTGGCTTTCACAGATACTTTTGGTAGTTTGGTTTTTATGAGCTCCAAGTGCTCCACCACTTTTTGAGTCCTAGAGTCTTCCAAGAAGAGAGGGATTTGGATTATCTTCTGCCTACTCCCATTCCCTCTCTCCCAGCTTCTTCTTCTTCTTTTTTTTTTTTTTAAGATTTTATTCATGTATTTGAGAGAGAGAGAGAGAGCAAGTGGGGCAGAAAGAGAGGGAGAGAGAATCTCAAGGATACTCCATGCTGAGTGTGGAGCCTGATGGGGGTTCAGTCTCACAACCCTGAGATCATGACCTGAGCCAAAACCAAGAGTCAGACAGTTAACTGACTGAGCAACCCACGGCCCTCTCCCAGGTTTTATATACCATTCTTCAGCCTTGACTGGAAGACAGTCTTGCATCTAGCAGTGAATGCCTCTAGAGACCCTAAATCAGATATCATCATCATTTAGATAAAAGATTTCTTTGAAAAGGTAAGTGTTAAGGAGGTAATGCTTCCCTTGAATTCGTGCCATTTACTATTCTGGTTAAAATTTAATTATACTTCATGGAGTTCTGGCACAATTGAGTATCTTTCATGGCCTTCATGCTCTTACCAACTGTGTTAAAATTACTGCTTGGCCTTACAGAGTAAGAGGCTAAACTCTGACCTAAAGATTTTTCAGGGTTACTGATAGGCTGAGAGAGGAAAGAGACCCCAACTTGCTTATGCCTACATGTGAAAATGCGGGCATTTATTTCTCTTGAGCACACACAAAAAGGATTTGTGTACATGAAATTTGGTAAAGAATTAACTTTATTAGAAGAAACGAAGGGCATTCTATGGGTGTGAATTTTTAGGTGCTCTTTCAAAGATTCCCAGCCATTCTCCCCTTCTGTCTCCGAAGACTTTACCACTCCCGTACAGAAAGCTGTCAGGGGCTGAGGTGAGGGGCTCCCTGTCAGCCCTGCAAGGTGACTTTGCAATGAATTCTTTCTGTCTAGTAAAATAATTGTGAGGTGGTACCCCACTTGAGAAGTTGGATTTACAAACACAGCATACTTAGTAATTGTCAGCTCTGTGAAGGGTGATTATTCACTTAGGAAAAGGTCTTTGTGAGTAAGTGTATTTACCCATATTCCTAAAAATAGCCCTCACTTAGTGCTTCCCAGGGATTATATACAGATCATGAAAAATCTAGTGTTAGGAGAAGAGAAACGTTAAAGCCAAGTTGTTTAGCAATCTACTGGCTCTTTGAAGAACAATCTGCAAAGATGATAAAGAATTTCTGAAATGAGGGGCACCTGGGCGGCTTGGTGTGTTAAGGATCTGCCTTTGACTTAGGTCGTGATCTCAGGGTCCCTGCTTCTCCCTCTGCCACTCTTCCCATTTGTGCTCTCTCTCTCTCTCTCTCAAATAAATAAATAAAATCTAAAAGAAAGAAAGGACGAAAGAAAGAAAGAAATTTCTGAAATGCTGTAACTTTCTCAAATTCAACTTACACGTAACTTTTTTAAAAGAAATCTAACTGCCATCGAATGATTTGTCTAAGGAACACAGCAACTATAATTTGCTGATATTTGACTTTCTGTGTAATATATAAGACATATTAATGAATGGATTGAAAGGAATGGAATGAAATGAAATGAATGTAACCCCTTCTGAGATGGCGTCCAAGGCTGAGTGACTGAGAAGAAAAGCTTCTGCCCTACCGAGCAGAGAGGACTGAACTTTCTCTCACTTTGATTAATGTCATTTGTAATCTCTGAAAGGAAGTGCTTACCTAGAAATGTTATTCTCCGCCAGATAGTGATTATTATCTTTTCAGAGGATTACTTTTTGTTATCTACTCCTAGAGGGAGATCAAATAACCCTACTTGTCCTTTATAGTTGAGTTTTTACACAATGTGTTTTTACAGTTTTAATGTAGGAATATCTGATGTCATTAAGAGATACAAATTCTCAGAGCCAACAAAACAAATCAGAACAGAGGGAGGAAAAAACGTAGATCTGAGAAGACTCTGAACTGAGAAAATGGGCTCATCAGATTACACCAAGATACCTGGAATATTCATTTGAGCTTTAAATATTTATTGAGTGTCCAGTACCTGCCAAAAATTTACAGGCTCAGTTAGGTTTAAGGAGAGAATTATTGAACATCTGAGCAGGACCAGGTAAGAGACCATGGTCTTTTTGGGCAGACCTTACCAGGAGTTCCCTGTTTTAATATGTTGTGGCAAATCCGGACATATCCAGAGAGGACTGACTGCATGGAGAAGGTTCTGGAAGCCATTTTGCTTGAGAAACTATTGAACAAACAAGGGCAGTTTCCCTAGAGAAGATTTTTGGTAAAGAGGTCATGAAAAATGTTTTTAAATCTTCACTGTTTGATATGATAGCTACTAGCTACATATAGCTTTTTCAATTTAAATTAATGAAAATTGAATAAAAATTTGAAGACTCATTCCTCAGTTACACCTGTACATATCAAGAGCTCAATAACCACATGGGGCTAGTAGTTATAGTATTGGCCAATGCACAGAAATCGTAATGTCCATCATTGCAGAAAATTTTATTGGATAGTGCTGCTGTAAATACCTAAAGAATTTCATGTAAGAGAAAGAATAGGTTCATCCTGCATATATCTAGAAGGTATGGTTATGCCCAATGGAGAACAGAGAGGAAAATTTTCCCAGCACTTGAGTTTGGTCAATAACCAAAAAAGCAGAGTGGAAAGCTAAAAAGGGAAATACTGACTCTTGGTGACCCTGTCAAGGATGCTGTAGCAGGAAGGATGAGTGGATGGGTTCTACAGCTTCCCAGCTGCTGGACTTTGTCTGCCTGTCCATGTCAGCCCCTGAGCTGTAGCCTACCCAGCCCACTCAGTCATCTGTTAGAGCTCTTTCCAACACCTTCATTTGGTCATAGAAAGTACCTGATGGTCTGGTTGAGACTAATCTCAGTTCCCTCTCTCTTTTCTTAGTCTCATTTGAACCTTCCTTGTGATGGCTGGTAATATATAAAGTTTATTAAAAGCTTATTTCTCAATGAAGTTAAGCCTAGAAAGTACTTATTTCTAGAAATCCAAAAACAGAGATATCTTTTCTGAATATAAATTTGGATGGATGATGGATGGGGATAATGAAAAGGCATTGTTTTCTAACCCTGTGTAGGCTTGAATTATCCAAGGTCCTATGTATTCAAATACTTGAACTTAGGCAGAGTGAAAACATCAGTTAAAAGTTGGCAACAATATTTTCTTTGGATAAACCACAAAGCAAGTAGTTGATCTGTGTGTTTGGAGGGGTCTGTGTTTGCAGGGTATCTTTATGGCCAGGTGATGCTTCCTCTGATGCTTGGTTGAATGTACAGAAAATTAAGGGACCATAATTAATGGGGGCTTATAAAGCTTTTACTAGTTTTTGGTAACTCTAGTAACTTTTGATAACTCAAAGCATTACTTCTGAAAATCTAAGACTGGAGTTGATTACCTGAGCACATTCTTAAATTAAAGCTTGGTGGTATTGCCTTTTGTAAGAATGTCACCTCTGGTCAAGCCTGAGCAGTTTTATTGGTTCTTTGTAGTTCTGAAATGACATTCTCAAACGGCCTGAGAGTACCAGAGGAGGAAAATGACACATCAAATACATTAGGATCATCTCTCCAAGAGGTCAGGCGAGAAAGGTGGCAGAGTCTTGGAGACAGATTGCGGTCCGAACACCTCAATTATTTTGGATTGACTTTGTCATTTTTCCCTACTCTCAATGAGAAATCATTGTCTACTTTTTTTGGAAACTTCCTTGTTTGTCTTTCAGTGTCTTTTAATCTGCTCCTGTGAATGGCATAAACAGCTGACCTCCCTTTTCTTTCTCTTCTCTTACTCAGTACAGAATCTGGTTTACTCTTTCTTTCTTTCTTTCTTTTTTAAGATTTCATTATTTATTGACAGAGATCAGAAGTAGGCAGAGAGGCTGGCAGAGAGAGAGAGAGGAGGAAGCAGGCTCCCCACGGAGCAGAGAGCCCAATATGGGGCTTGATCCCAGGACCCCAGGATCATGACCCGAGCCGAAGGAAGAGGCTTTAACCCACTGAGCCACCCAGGCGCCCCTGGTTTATTCTTATCCAATGGATGGGGTTAAAACATACTCTAGGCAAGGGTTTTATCAATGACATATTCCAACTCACCTTGTGCTTAAAGCTCAGGTATTTTTTCTGTGCCTCGACTCTTCAAAGTGTCTCCTCAAAGTAAACACAGATGTATTTATTTGCCAGAACTGAGTTTCTTTGGCAAAGTATCCTTAGTTTGATGTGTCTACAGTGAATAAGGAACCCTTACCTATGTCTGTACATAGTCAAGAGGAAGTTCTCATGGGCAGTGAGGCTTAAATCACGCTAAAGGATGACTAGGGATTTGTGGCCTAGATGATGGTGCCGGGGGAGGGGACCATTCCAGGCAGTGGGAGTAGCCTATACAAATGGAAAGAAACTCCAGATCTTGAGGTGTTTAAAGGAAATTCAAGGATGGTTCTGTGAAAAGAACTAGTGGGAGAATCACTCATTTATTAACAAATAGAAAGTAGCCATGATGTGGTAGGCACTTTTCCAGACACCAAAGATATATTAGTGGATAAAACAAACATTCTTGTCCTTATGGAACTGATATGTCAGAAAATATTCAATACATACGAAATGATAGTAATTAATTTGTTACTTCTAAAGAGCTTAGAACAACCCTTGACACATGGTAAAGGCCACATGAGTGTTTCATTGATAAACCAAATAATTTTATGTGTTTGTTAGAAGACAGTGACTGCTGTGGGAGTTGAGGGGTAGGGGATCATAGAGTTTGGTAAGGGAAGTTGGAAGCACCAAAGGGAGGCATTAGGCACGGGTCGCAGTGTTACACCCTCTTCGAGAAACCTTTTGGAAGAAGTACCATTGAGCAAAGACTTTAAAGAAATAGAGTTTACAAAGCAGTTATTTTGGTAAAGAGCCTTCCTGTGTAGGTAAGAGCCCTTGCAAAGGCCCTAGGGCAGGACAATGTCTTTGGGAAACAGCAAGGATGCCGGAGTGGAGAAATGAGGTTGGAGAGATGGGAAGGGACTGACAGAATGTCATCATCAGGATCTCTGGGTCATCATAAGGACTTTGGCTTTTAGTCTGAGTAAGATGAAGAGTCGTAGGAATATGATCTGACTTAAGTTTTAGAAGGTCAGTCTTGCTGCTCTATTGAAAACAGACTTTAGGGGGACAACATTAATGGTTACATGAAACCACTTAGGGTACCAATCCATAAAGAGCATTGCAATAGCCCTAGGAATTTTATAAGAAAGAGATATTTCTTACCAGAACTCACTGTAGGAAAGTACTGTACATCAGGAAAAGTTTAACACTGGGACATGTTTGGTTGGGTAACAAAGTTATCCACTGAATGCCTTCGGAGGACTATGGGTCTGGTTAATTACAGGCGTTTTGTTTTGCTGAGTGGGAACTGCAGTTTGCTGCCAGAGCTGAATTGTCCTTCCTTCCCAGCTTCCCTCTACTTAAAGCTCATCTCTTCTTAGACTAGGGTTCTTATAGAATCAGACTCCCCAGAGAGCCCTGTGTTTCAGTTCCTCCACCCTAAGGAGAAATGCAGGGGCCAGATCCTAAATGACCTTGAACATTTTTCAAAACATTCCTAGTTACATAAACTATACACACTTCCATGATGGCCTTCTTTTCCCACCTCCAGACCCTGTAGGAGAATGTTCTTTTCCTTCATCCTG
Organism: Mustela erminea; assembly: GCF_009829155.1. NCBI lineage: Eukaryota > Metazoa > Chordata > Mammalia > Carnivora > Mustelidae > Mustela > Mustela erminea. Next base: position 32,716,243 of record NC_045630.1, read on the forward strand.
AGAGTAGTGTTATTCCATTCATTGTTATTCAGAAAGTCATTGCAAAGCACAAGGGTCTGCTCTTGAATAATGGGTTTAGCTGAGGATATCTAAGAGGATTAACTGCCACTGTGCTCAAAGAGGGGGACCCTACCTGGGAGGAGAGCCCCAGGGATCTTTGACAGAGATGAGTAGTTTTCAAAGACCCTATCTAGAAAGGACAGTCTTGGGCATTACAGTAATGATAAAGAGGTCAATTTTCCAAGAAGATATAACGACCTTAATATGTATGTGTCTAACAACAGAGCATCAAACTATGGGAGGCTGGGATACCTGGGTGGTTCAGTCTGTTGAGTGTCTAACTCTTAGATTTGGATTGGATCATAAGATCAAGCTCCGAGTCGGGCTCCATGCTCAGTAGAGTCACTTGTCCCTCTCCCTCTGCCCCCCCCTCCTCAAATTAATAAATAAATAAATAACATCTTTAAAACCCCACAAAACTATATGAGGCAAAATCTGATAGAACAGCAAGGAGAAGGAGATGAATCCACTATCATAATTGGCAAATTCAACACCCCTCTATCAAAAATAGACAGATATAGCAGGCAGAAAATCAGTAAAGACAAAGTTGAACACAACATTACCATCAGTCAACTGGATATAATTGACATCTGTAGACTATTTCATCCAGCAACAGCAGAATACAGTCTTCTCAAGCTCACATGGAATATTCACCAAGATAGATCACATTCTGGGCCACCTAAACAAATTTAAAAGAATAGAAATCATTCAGTGTCTGCTGTCAGAGCACAGTGGAATTAAATCAGAAATCAACAGAAGAAAGGTAACTGGAAAGTCCCAGAAAGAACAATCTAAGCATCAACAACCTACTTTAAGTCAGCATGCTTTGTTGAGTGCGTGCTTCATGGCAGGTCCCCAAGGGCGAGCACCATGGCTGTGTCCTCGGGGTGTTCATTCCCTGACTCTGTGATCCGTCAGTACTTGTATAGTAAATAAGTAAGGATTTGGCAAATAGTAAAACTTACCTAGACTTCATAATCTACTGGCAAGAGGGGTAGGTGTGTGGTAGCCAGAGACTCTGACAATGATAGTATATTCCTTAAGTGCTCTGAGATCTAGATGTTACTATGGAAACATTGAAGATGCAGTCCTTATCAGTGCCTCATCTGTTGCTTTTGTTTTATTATGTTATATCCTTTGCCTATTTCTCCTTGTATTACATGGTGAGTGCTTGTTTCTTTCTCCACATTCTATAGTACTCTTGATGAAGTAAAGATAGTAATGATAGCTACCATTGCTTACTGAACTCCCATCTTCACAAACACTTTCAGTTAATCCTCCAATAGCCTACATATCTCCATTTTATAGATAAGAAAATGAAGTGGGCTCATATGTCTAAAATAATCAGCTAAGGTGCTGACCACTGGAGCTGATTTATTAACACAGATACATCTGATCCCCAAGCCATGCTCTTAGCCATCACTGTGTTCTGGATCATACCCTTGTGGTATGAATGTAAGGAGATAATTTTAACAAGTTCTATTTTCCAGTTCCTCTTTGGGAGAATGGCAATAATTCTTCCCTGCCTATTTCAGTTGAGATATTCAGATGTGAGCCGTAACGTGCAAATAGAAGATACTGAAGTAATGACCGGTTTATTTTATAGCAAAAGTGCCGTTAGCATAGAGACTGTCATACTCATCTTTGATCTTCCTGATTCTCCACCCAAGCCCTTGGGGGAGTAGTAGTACTTGGGAATGTTTGTTGCAGGATAAAATCACAAGTTTAAGAAGAGATTATGTCGTCATGAAGGGTTTTGCAAACTGATATCTCTAAAAGGTTGGAATTGCATTTATAAAATGGAAGAAGGTTGAATTTATGTTCCCTCCAGTTTTAAGAGACTCACTTTTTGATGGGGAATGTGTTTCCCACCAGACTCTGAGTTGCCACGTGCCAACTCTGCAGGTCCCGGGCTGACTTGGCAGAGGGGCTGCCTAGGCTCTGTGCCTGCACAGCGTGGTCAGGAGGGAGAGGTCATTGCTCGCCGGGCTCTGCATACAAAGGCACATTTTGCAATGCTGCTTTCTGCACATCGTCAGTTGGAAATGGAACATTCAGAGCATAAGTCATTTTAGTTTGCGTGTATTCAGAGTGACTATAGAATTGCTGCATTATAATTTCATGTTGAGAGGAAAAATACTTCTTAGATAGTTTCGACTGAACTCCTGCAATCCTGAACTCATGGCTCTCAGCTCTCTTCTTTCGGTGACTGTGCTCCCTTTCAAAGGAAGGAGAAGAAAAAAAAAAACAATAATCTTCAAGTCCTTCTTCCCTTGAGGCATAAGATCCCATGACGCCTACATTGTCTGACCTTTTCAATGGACTCTCTTCTGGTTGGTTTTATTGTCTAAAATGAGTTGCACTGATGTGAGGTTGCATCTTTATTATTTTCACTTTATTCTTTGTGGACAGAGTTTACTAACTCCATGGGGACCCGCCTTGTGATGTCACGAGCATAGGGAGATGGGTGTAGGGGAACAGGTAGAGGTTGCTCCCCAGAAACCCTTTACTGCAAGTGGAAAACAGCTCAGAGCACGTTTACCGATAATGGGGTTGGAGAATCTCCACAAATCAAAAATAAAAATAGTAGCATATGCACTCTTGTCAGTCCGCTAGCTTAGTTCTCAAGCTGTCTGTTGCAAAGAGCTAGTTTTTGATTTCTCAAAATATCCAGTCCATCTCACAATAACACTTCTGTCAAAAGAGAATAATTTAAATGCAGAAAAATTAAATCTTAAATAGGTAAATAAAGTACAAATCCCAAGTTTTAAATTAGACTTAATAGACATAAACTTTTATTTCAGTAAACATACTCAAGCAGAAAAAGGAAAGAATTACAAAGACTGTGCACATTTTTTATTTGACATGCACGCACTGGTGATTGATACAGAAAATTCCTATTACATTTGTACTTTGTCGTTCCACAGTCGTAGTTAAACAGAGTCACAAATGAAAAGGCAATTCCTTCTATTAAACGCCTATATGCACACTTTGAATGAACACCATGCGTAGATGAGCTTGCTTCTTGCTGGCTAATTTATCGAGTCTAGGTTGGATTGACAAAAATGCTGTTCTCGGGGGATAGATGATGAAGCCCGAACTGAGTGCGTCAAGGACACAAGGCCATGGTTTAGGCATTCAACAAAAGCATGTGGAATTAAAGTAGCTTGTTGGTAAGGAGATGGTCCTTTCTGATACGTGGTTTGGGGAACCACTCATCCATGTCAAAAATCTGAAGAGGTCCACTCCCAGGTAGAGCCCACATCTTTTAGGACAGCGACAGCTAATCCTCTGAGCCTTCCTCAGCTAAACCCCTTTGTTCAAGAGCAGAGGCTTTCAGAAATGATTTGCAATAACTTTCTGAATAACAATGAACAAGAATTGTTATTACTCAAGAGTGGAATAAAGCTGCTCCCAGCATGAAGGAATAGAACAGTCTCCTACAGGGTCTAGAGACAAGAAAGGAAGGCCTTTGTGGAAGTATATGTGGCTTATGTTCCTAGGTATGTTATGAAGGGCACTCAAGGTCATTTAGGATCTGCCCCTGCATTTCTCCTGATAGTGGTGGGATTACCATACAGGTTCTCTGGGTGGTTTGATATAATATGTGCAAGAATAAAAAAAAAAGGGGGGGCGCCTGGGTGGCTCAGTGGGTTAAAGCCTCTGCCTTCAGCTCAGGTCATGATCTCAGGGTCCTGGGATCGAGCCCCGCATCGGGCTCTCTGCTCAGTGGGGAGCCTGCTTCCTCCTCTCTCTCTGCCTGCCTCTCTGCCTACTTGTGATCTGTCTGTCAAATAAATAAATAAAATCTTTAAAAAAAAAAAAGAATAAAAAAAGAGAATCCAGCTAATTTAGCCTCGCTCGGATATTCATTTGTAATTTTTATCTAAAATGAAGCAAGTGGTGGGGTGTTTCCAAATTCATCTTCAGTCCTTCATCAGTAGCCAGTTCTAAAAATGTTAATTAAATTTAAATTATCTTTTGATGAAAAAAAGTGAATCCATAGGATGGTCTATGCATAAGCTTAAAAAAAATTCAAAACATTTTCTCAAATTCAGAAAATATTTGGTGATAACTTTTTTCAGATATGTTAAATCAACATCATCACATCCTTCAGTGATACTTGTTAAATCTGGAACATGTCATCAGCTGTGGAGGCTGTTCTTTTAAATGTCTAGCTTTTGTTTTGGTCTTCAGTCCTCTCTGTCATTAAAAAAAATGTTCCTCCTTTACATAGAAGTATTAGGATCATTGAAATAACAAGGACAGACAAAGAAACAAGTTTGGATGTCTAATTTACATCTTTGTAAAGTTGGGACGAAGCTGGCAAAACACTAAGAATTTCTCCTGTACTTAAGACATTCTTTTTTTTTTTTTTTTTAAAGATTTTATTTATTTATTTGACAGAAATTACAAGTACACTGAGAGGCAGGCAGAGAGAGAGAGAAGTAAGCAGGCTCCCTGCTGAGCAGAGAGCCTGATGCGGGACTCGATCCCAGGACCCTGAGATCATGACCTGAGCCGAAGGCAGCGGCTTAACCCACTGAGCCACCCAGGCGCCCCTACTTAAGACATTCTTGACAGTACTCTTCCTCTTGATAACCATCAAACGTCAACCTATAATACTGTTGTTTATTATTGGCTTCCTTCTCAACCATTTATTCAGAGTAAGCATGAATTTAATTCATTTACCTTTATGAATTTACAATATTTACTGTATCACTAAATACAGTGTTTTATTTAGCTGACTTCCTTTTGAAGCAAGTCTTTCTCAACAAAGGCAGCAATGAGTTAATTTACATTCTGGTGCAAGTTTATTAATCTGTGTAATTCCAGAATGTTTTCTCATCTCTGCAGCTGTGCCATCAGAACATCCTCTACACAAAACTTAAACTCCAAGCCCCATCTGTTGACAATGTAATTCTTCCTGGCTTTATACATCTGAGAGCTAATTGTCTCTTTTGGCAATGAGCATGGGAAAAAAGGGATTCTTCCTTCATATCACCATCATGTTCGAATCATATATGTACTGAAAGATTGCCATCTTAGTGGTATTGGTGCATTTGTCAAGTTGCAATGAGAGATCCTCTGCTTGCTTTATTTGGTTTAAGAGTTGATCTTTAGGGCGCCTGGGTGGCTCGTGGGTTACGCCGCTGCCTTCGGCTCAGGTCATGATCTCAGGGTCCTGGGATTGAGTCCCGCATCGGGCTCTCTGCTTGGCAGGGAGCCTGCTTCCCTTCCTCTCTCTCTGCCTGCCTCTCTGCTTACTGTGATCTCTCTCTGTCAAATAAATACATAAAATCTTTAAAAACAAAAAAAAAGAGTTGATCTTTAGCCTGCTGAGTTACTCTGTGATATCTGAAAGAGGTTCTGGAGCTATCTTCTTTGCCACAGATTCACCCAACATTTCTAAGCAAATACTTCTGCTGCAGATTTTATTGAGAGAGAAAGAGAGAGAGAGAGAGAGAGAGAGAGAGTGTGTGTGTGTGTGTGTGTGTGTGTGTGTGTGTGTGTGTGTTGCCTTAGCAACCCAAAGTGCTATTTTATTAGAAGCCTGCAAAGCGTTAATAGGTAAAATTTTGAACCTTTGCTTCTGTGGCTTTCTAATGCAATCCTCTCATTTCAAAAAATTCTTTTGGTTTTGAGCATTTTTTTTTTAACCTTGTGTAAGTAAATGTTGCCCAAGAAGTTTTGGAGGTATCATTACTGAGAACATCTCTGTCAATAACACACTTTTGGGTTTAGCATGCCACCCTTAAACATGTCTACAAACCCGAACTTAGTAGATGAGGAATGGTACTTCCAAATAAAACTAACATGAACTCCTTGGTCTCCATTTCTTTGGAATCATTTCCACTGCCATTATCCAGTTCACTTCTACCGATGGGCTCAGTTGAAGTACATCTTGTCTTAAAACAAACAAGTCCCATGAAATTGCTTTTACAGTTCTAAATTAGAGCTAAAAATATATACTACAGTTTTGCTTTCTTAATTTAACTTATAGTGTTAAGCCACAAATAAACAAGTTTGCTTACAAATGGAACCAATAACAAAAATAGCAAGTAATAAAAGTAAATACATGCCAGCATTGTCTCCATCTGCCTTGTCTTCTCTGGCCTCCCTCATCTGACTTCCCAACTGGCTACCTCATACTTCTCATCTGAGCTGGCCAGGAGGTAGGTAGGAAGACATTGGTCTGGTAATGCCTGTTTAAAATCCTTCTGTAGTCTAATTCATGGGGTGAAAAATAGGGACACCAGGGTTTCATGTCATTTCCTAACGGGTATGGTAATAATCTAACTGTGTCCTGCATAGGATCCATGATTAGACTGAAACAAGTGCTGACTTCAGGTCAATACACACATACAATGTGTACAGCCCTGTGCTAGATGTGGGAGGGAATACTGGAATAAGTATGTCATAGTTACTGTCTTCTCTGACCTGACAGTTTGGTAAGGAGGATAATTCACATACCAGGTGTATGGGATATCTGTTGCTGCATAACGGATTACCCCAGGAGCGCCTGGGTGGCTTAGTCGTTAAGGGTCTGCCTTCGGCTAAGGTCATGATCCCAGGATCCTGGGATCAAGCCCCACACCAGGCTCCCCACTCAGCAGGAAGCCTGCTTCTTTGTCTCCCTCTCCCCCTGCTTGTGTTCCCTCTCTCTCTGTAAAATAAATAAATAAAATTGTTTAAAAAAAATAACAGATTACCCCAAAATGTAGTGATTTAAAGCAGTAGCGCTTTTTTTTTTTTTTAATTTAGCTCAAAAATCTGTAGCTGGTCAGTTGTTCATCATGGTGGCTCATTTTTGTCTCACATGTGGTCAGTAGGCTCAGCTCCACTGGACACTGGATGATCCTTTTTTAGGAAGGTTCACTCACATGGGTAGCAAATTGGTTTCCTGGATGGAGGCTAGGAACCCAGCTTTGGCTTTGAGCCAGGGACCCAGTTTGCTTTCCATGTAGGCCTCTCCAAGACTGTTTGGAATTTCTCCTCATAATGGCTGTGTTCCAAGTGGGACTGTCCCCAGATATGAAGGCAGAAATGCATGGCCCTTTAAAGACCTAGCCTTAAAAGTCACATGGCATCTTTTCTACTGTGCTCCAAAGGTTGGTGCAGTCACAAAAGCCAACCAGGTTAAAGGGGAGGGAACAAACCTATGGATGAGTATGTGGCAAGAATATAGAAGAGTAAGTGTGATGGGACATAGTGTCATAACCATCTTTAGAAAGCACAATCTACTGTAAAAGTTCTTCATTCACTGAACAGCATTTATCAAGCAGTTACTATGTGCTTGGCACTGTTAAGGCCTTGGTATTCAGAGATTAATAAGACATAGTTTCTGCCTAGAGAAACTTACAGTTGTAGGGAGAAAGACGATGTAATTAACTATGCCTCATAAAATGTTATAAGTACTATGCCAGATGTTTGTGCAAATTACAGTAGTAGCTCAGAAGGAGGGGAAGTGGTAAGATTCTTCAGGGAAGTAACCTTCAAATTGACTCTAAAGAGGTGTGTAAAGGGCAACGGTTCTCAAAGCAGGATCTTTGGTTCCCAAAGGAACCTTCTGGGGCTTCCCAAGACCTTCTCAAGGTGGTTGCAAGGCTATAAGTAGTTACATAATAATGCAAAGACATTATTTGCCTGTTCCACTGTGTTTATAATATGCACTGATGGTACAAAACCAATGGTGTGTAAATAACCAGCATCTCAGCAGGAATCCAGGCTGTCCCAAAGTATTGTTGTCCCAAACTGTATTAGTTGTCATTTTATTCTTCACTTTCAGGCACTTGTAAAAAAAAAATCCAGTTTTACTGAAAAATGCCCCTGATGAAGTGATAAGAATAGTTAAATTTGGTAAATTTATCCCTTGAGTATGTATTTTAATATTCTGTGTGACAGAACAGGAAGCATACATAAAACACCTCTGCATATTGAAATATGGTTGTTCCAACAAAAAGTATTTGTGCAGTTGGATTCCAAGCTGAAATAGGGTCTCCTTTCTCACTGGTTTCACCACCATTTTTACTCGAAAGAAAAAATGACACACAAAGCATGGCTTTTCAGACTTGTGTATTTGGCAGACATTTTCATGAAAATCAGTGGGGTGAGCCCATCACATCAAGGAAAACGACTAACAGTATTTGCTGCCAATTAGGAAATTCAAGCTTTCCAGCAAAAATTAGAATTATGGCAAACCAGTAACGGCCATCACAAATGTGACAGTTTCTAATATTAAAGACTGTATGATGCAACTGACAGGGATATTAATGAATACGGTTTTTTGTATTCTTTGATGGAAAGTGTTGACTTGTGGAAGATCTTCATAGCTTAATGAACTCATTCCGTAACTCGTCACGCACCAGAAGAGCTCAGATATTTAAAATAGGGATTGAAGTGTGCCTGTTATCTAGGTCTGCTAGGATTCAATGAAATAAACTCTGTAAAATTCTTGAGCTAGTACTTGGCATAAAGAAAGCACTCAATAAATGTTAGCTATTTTTTACTGAGGTGATTGGACTCTGTTCTCCAGTAAGGAGAGTGTCAGAAGGCTTTTAAACAAAAAAAGACAATTCTGGATTAAGATGTGTTGTAAGAAAAATGTCGAGAGAGTGCATGTCATATTTGGGCCTTTTCTTAATGTGACATGGTCCTTAGGGGAACACATTTAAGCTGTGTTCTGTTGGTTGCTCTTTTGGTGGAAGTCTTCAACCTCAGGAAGCCACTTGGGCATACTAGTCACTTCAGGAACAGTTTTATGCACAACCAGGGATCGAGTCCCTTTTGTGGAAAATTTTGCTGGCCTATGAACCTTCAAAGTTGGGTTGGTTTTTGTTTTTGTTTTTATTTTTTTGTTTTTTTCCCCTCCTTTTTACTCAGACTGCTCTTCATGGGTATGACTAGTTACAGAATCATTTCGTTCTCCTCAAGTAAGTGACTGCCTGGTGCCCATTCTCCCATTACCATCGTTCCTGAGAGGGCCAAACGTTACTATGGGTACCACCCATAGAACCAGGCGGGGCTGGGAGCCGCTCATGGAAAGAAGAGGCCCCGGTGTCCAAGAAATCACTGGATTATTCTGGAGAGGAAAATTCATTTCATCAATAATGCATTGGGTGTTTACTCTGTGCCGGGCACTGAGGAGCAACAGATGGGAAAGAATATACCTGCCACCCCCATCCTTAGGGAAGCTTGCCTTCCCTGTGGTGAGGTCGAGGAGGCACATTTGCAGACAGCTACATCATGAGTTATATGTGACATATGCTAAAACAGAAGTAAAAGGGAAGTGCTGGGTGGGCGGAGCCCAGAGGAGAGCCTGCTTTAGGCATGGGCTGACGAGGACTTGATAGCATTTGAACTGGACCTTGACAGAGGGGTTGGGTTCAGGCAGAAGTGGGCAGTTAAGGTCCTTACTGTGGGGAGAAGACCATGAATAAAGATGGGGCTGATGTGAAGCAGGCAACATTGACAACGTATTTGTGACACCCAGTGTGAAAGGCAAATGCTAGACCCTCTGTTCACAAACCACTAAGAATTTTGAGACAGGGCAGCAGAGCATTCACCTAGGCGTGGGACCTTCCAAGGGCAGAGGTCACGGGACGGCATGGGTTGCATGTCGGTGGAACCAGTCCCAAATCTGGGGTGCATGCAAAGAACAGGGTTCCAAGGCATAGCTGTGCAAGCATGAGTAGTGGAAGACAATTGTGTGTAGGCATGCTGGAGCCACAGGCCTGAGCACGTTCCTCAGGAGGGTGGGCCAGTTGCTGAGTTCACGTGGGAACCTCTGAAATTTGGAGCCAGGAATGCTACCATCCAAAGAATGTCTTTAAAACTTGGCTGCCGCTGTGTCAAAGCAAGATTTGAGGTGGCTTGGGAGGGACTGGAGAGAGGACGAGGGCTCAGGTCCTCCGAGAAGGGATTGCTCTGCGTTCCAGAAAGAGCGGAAGGAATGGAAGGGGGAAAATGGACAAGGGGGTAACAAGAACGAGAAAGGATGTACAGAAATGATACCGAAATGTTGAGCCTGCGTGATAGGATTGAGAAGAAAAAGCGAAGGAGAGCTGGTAGTTAGGAAGTCAGGCATTCAGTCCATGTTTCCACAGACTGGCCAATGTATTTGCAGTGACTTCATGACTCTGTGAGAATTGATTGATTGATTGATTGATTGATTTGACAGACAGAGACCACAAGCAGGCAGAGAGGCAGGCAGAGAGAGAAGGGGGAATCAGGCTTCCTGCTGAGCAGAGAGCCTGATGTGGGGCTCGATCCCAGGATCCTGAGATCATGACTTCAGCTGAAGGCAGAGGCTTAACCCACTGAGCCACCCAGGCGCCCCACTCCGTGAGGATTTAACCAAAGCACTAAGACTTCAGTGGTGGAAATAACCAAGTACGTGTAAATTCTTCAGCAAAGGGCAGTGCCTGTACCCTCATTATATTTAATGAAGCTCTGAAAATGTCCACTGGTTCAGAGCACATGCTAGGGTTTTGGCGAGCAAGTCTTGTTCGTGCAAATCCAAGTGTCTTAGCCTGACATAGGGCTTCAAGCTCAGCCCCTGCACACCTGTCCAACCTCCTCTCTCCCTGCCCCCGCCCCCCTATCCATACTCCATGCTCCAGGGCTGGGTCAGTTGCTGTGGCTTGGGAGTCTTCCTTTCCCACTCCAATGCCACACCCCCAACTCTGTTTATCCTTCAAAAGTGTTCTCAGGGCATGCTGCACAGCCTGCCCATCCCTACCCCCACATCTAGATTGTACCTGACCACACCATGTCTCATTTGTCCATGCATATAGACGTTGGTCTCATCAGACATTGTACCTCAGCACTAGCACCATGCCTAACACAAGAGACACGCTCGATAGATGTTTGTGGAATAAATGAATCAATAAAGAGATCAAGTTTGGCCATTAGACTGAGGTGATTATCTGAAAACCCATTCATTTCCGCATTAAGAGCTGAACTCTTTTTGGTTCCAAAGAGGGCATGTGACCAGCAGTTCCTCCACAAGCAGAGCATATACCACTGCTGCTTAAACAAGCATGTGCCAAATGGAGCTCACTTTTATCATTCTGACACCCCAGCCCCTCTGCTGTCACCAGAGACCAGGGAGGAACAGGACCGACACGAGTGCAAGAAGGGGGAGGGAGTGGTCCACGCTAATAATGTATTGTTAGTGGAGAATGTAGGTGATATTAGTTGATACTAAAATATCTACTGAAAGTTGGACCATTTCTGTTAACAGCATGAGCTGGCACTTCTAAATGTCAGAGGTAAAATACTCCTTCCCCTCGGAGGCTGTCCTGTTTTCTCCCCCAGAGAACCCCAGAGAGCCCCACTGGGGAGCATCTCAGGTTTCAGTCATGCCTCTCAGGGCAGAGTAGAGGTTATTTATCTGCTCTTTCTATAACTGTTGGCCCCTCAGAACTTCCTTTTTCCTCCTTCTGTTGATGGTAATGTCACAGTGACCTTCCCAGGGCCAACCAAGCCTGGCACTTCTCAGGGGCTCTGCCTCCCTCCTTTTAGTTTTGGGGAGGCATCCAGAGGTTTGGTTGGCTCAGAAAAGCCTCTTGGAGTGGAGCTGAAATCTAAGCTTTAGAAGGGAAATAGAGGGCTGTCACAGACTCAGCATCTCTGACCCTGTGTATATACTGGAAGAGAGTCTATTTCTGGTCTTCCACTTACATGTGTAGACTGTAGACCTCACTCAGTGCAAACATCCTTCTGAAACCCCTCCCTCTGTGCTGAATTAAGTTGGAAACTATTTCAAAAGCTACAGAAACTATGACAATTTGAGGACTTTGGCTAGCCAACATTTCGTATCAGAACTATTGTATCAATATGGTGCCCCATCTTGGCAGACCAAATTAGCAGTTTGAAAGGTATGGTGGTACCAGTGGATCACTCATAAATGTTGAGATGATTGGTGTCTCCCTTGGCCTTAAGCCAGCTCTCAGAATGAGCAACCCAGTTGATGGGCTGCTCTGACCCTTCTCCTGGAACCTGTGAGCAGAGCAAATTCTGCATCTTGGATAATTGAAGTTGCTATGTCTGTGCTGGCCTGAGGGGTGGAGAAAATAAGGAGCTGCACTGCCTATAGAATAAAACCCAAGAATGCCTTTCATGATATGGGTCTTGTCACATGCCAGCTTCCTCTCGTAGGGTCATCCCACCACTAACCTTGAATTACAGGAACCAGCTAGCTATGCTGAGAGACTTGCAGTTCCTCAGACAAGACTTGTTCTCTCAACCATTCAACCATTACCTTTGCCCAGATTTTTCCATTTACTCTCATTCCCTCATTTACCAGTATAATTTAAGACTAAGTTCTGGCATCTTCTCGTGCAGGAGGGCTTTCTTTGCTCACTTCCCCAAATGGCATCAGTTAAACGCAGACTTTATGTCCATGTACTTAAATCACAGCTAAATAACCTCACCTTTCCCCTAGACCACATCATCCTCATCCCTGCCTTCTGCACCTTTGGAGATGTTATTTATATTGTCTGGGACACCTTCCCACATACTTCCTTCTATCCTCAGTGTTGACTCTCCAGGAGAATTCTCTGGGGATGTTTTTTTCTGCTTATCTCAAGTCTGATTATGTTTTTATGAGCACTGTTCTTACAGTCCCTGATAGCTACCATGAACTCTACTGTTCAGTGGTAATAGTGTGGTGAAACTGAATCAAAAATCTGCAGGAATTGATCACTTGGGCCTTTTCTGTTAACAACAATACTGTCCACAGAAGAATAGAATCCAATAATTTCTGATTGCTATTTTTTAGACTAATTTATCAAGATATGTATATATGTTATCGATACAAGTTGAATATTGGTTTTTCTCCTCCCTGAACTCAGTGCATCCACCTCTGCTTAGCTTACTTTTTATTTTTCTCTCTCCCCTCAGGGTAACCTTGACTATCTTGTAGCCCTAGTGTTTCAGGGCAGGAAGCCCAGGGCCTTTGGCTTGTCCAAAGTGTCATGGCAGACACTCAAGTCTTGGCTGTTCAAAACCCTGTTAAAGGTTCTGTTTCCTCCTCCTGACATTTGGCCAGCCCCACTTAGGCATCTCTCTTCATGAATAATATTGACCTTGCTAATTTCAAGGACTAAATTTATCTTTTTCTCTACATACTATTTCTTAATCTTCCTTCTTTCAAGTGAGAAAAGAGAAAAAAAAAAAGTCAAGGCTGCAATTTTTTCCTGATCTCTGTAAAATCTGAACCTAGCCTATGATTATTTCTTCTTAACTAGTAAAAAGTTCAAAAGTTACTAGTTTCTTCAATTAACTACACCCCCTCTTTTATTTCTTTAAATTATAAGTACCCAGTTAGCCTTAAGTGTTTTCAGCTAAAACTTTTCTTTTATAATCTGTTTCCTAAAGGCATCATATTATTTTCCTTAAACATTTTTAGAATAGTTGAACATAACCAGACTTTTTTAAAACAAGGCATCCAGTGGTTACTTGCGGATAATTTAGAGGCTCACAGATGGGGATGAGATAATGGTGTCTATAAGAATCATGGGGAATTTAAAAAAATCTACTTGCTCACCCTCTTCTCACCCCACATCACCCCTAAGTCTAAGTAAACCGAGGAGAATATAATTTTTTTTAAAAAAGCTATTTCGATGGGGCGCCTGGGTGGCTCAGAGGGTTAAAGCCTCTGCCTTCGGCTTGGGTCATGATCCCAGGGTCCTGGGATCGAGCCCCGCATCGGGTTCTCTGCTCAGCGGGAAGCCTGCTTCCTCCTCTCTCTCTCTCTGCCTGCCTCTCTGCCTACTTGTGATTTCTGTCTGTCAAATAAATAAATAAAATCTTTAAAAAAAAAAGCTATTTCGATGATTCTAATACACCCCCTGATTGAGACACGTGGTCATGATGGTTCTAGGCGGGCAGGACCCATCTGAGGATTGTTGGTTTCACACAGGAGTCACAGTGAGGAGCAGAAGTGGGAGTTAGTTAGATGTGATGGTTCTGGGAGGCTTTTGGAAGAGTTATGTGTTGTTTTGAGTTGGATCTTGAATAAAACTAATATAGCAACAACTGACATGTGTTGAGCATGTACTGTGTAGAGCACTTCATCTATGTCACCATGTTTAATCCTCACCAAGCATGGTATTATCCCCTCTTTGTACAGATGGGGAAAATGGAGCTCAGAGGGATCAAGTGCTTTGCGCAAAGTCACACAGCGAGTAAGTAGCAGAGTTACTATTTAGCGCTTCCGTCGGTGTGACTCCAGAGCTCTCACTGCTGTGATGTGTCCGAGTTCGTGGAAGGAAAGCAGCAGAGAGAGACTCATGGTGTGGGTTATGGCAGGAAAGTTATCTCACCTGATCAAAATCTTTGCAGGAGACAGGTATCCGGGTTTATGAGAAGTCCTTAAAGTCAATTATGGACATCACCATTAGGCTGAAAATTGTCTTTGTGTCTCTGGGAAGGTGAGAAGGGCCAAGTTTTTGTCATCACGAATAGACCTGGTATATGATCATCCACCTCAGTTTTTCTATCTAATTTCATAATCATAATGCATAATCATAGTACTTTCTTGAAGATCAGAGGGATTTTAGATCCCATGCAGTCCTTTTTCTTGTCCTACTTCCTCATTGGGCAGGTTTTATTCAAGGGAAGGCAGCAGCCAGCCAAGTCCCGCAGAGCTGCCCTAGACATCCCAGCGCAATGCGGCCCGCGGCCGGAGGCGGCGGTAGTGAGAGCAGCGCGGCGCTGCAGCCCCCTTCCCTCTTCGGATTCCCTCCGCTCCCCGGAGTCATGTAGCTCAGGGGCTCCGCTCCGTTGCCTGCCGCTGGGGACTGTCCGAGGGCCCTCCCCGCGCAGGTCCAGATGCCTGTCACCCCTCCGCCCTTCAGCGGAAAGTGAAGTTTGAAGAGTGGGGAAGAGGGAACCATGGATGTGGAGAGGAACCTGGAGCCGAGGCGTCTGACACCCTAAGCTGCTGGAAAACTTGTCCGGACAACTGCAGATCAGATAATGGGAACATTGCGGGCTCAACACTGAATTTGTGAACTTAGAGTTGCTCAGTTTCATAAATGCAGCTTGATTTCAGTTTCACATCACCCCCAGCTACCTAAATTGAAAAAGCTTGAGCTCAGTGACAGTAGCATCTTTGGAGGTCTGGACGTGTTAGGAGAAAACCTTTCAAATCTCACCCATCCGAACGTCAGTGCATTCTACTGCAAAATATCAGCACCTTGGAACCTTTGAAAAAGTGGGAATGTCTGAAAACCCCGAACCTGTTTAACTGTGGGCTTACTAGTCTGAATGACGAGGGAGGACCGTCTTCCCCTGGCTAGGACCGAGAGAATCAAGAAGCCCCTGGTTCAGATGCCCAGGGGAATGGTGAGCATGAAGAAGAGCCCTGCTAAGGAGAACACGCGGAGGATGAGGACGGTGAGGAGGAGGAGGAGGAGTTTGATAATGATGAAGATGGAAAGGAAGAAGAAGGTGTAAATGAGGGGGGCGGAGAGCGACGAAGGTGAAGTCAGTGGGGAGGAAGAAGGATTTGGACATGATGGAGAAGGTGAGGAAGAGAAGGGGATGAGGAGGAAGAAGAGGAAGAAAAAAAAGAAAGTGGGAAGGTAAGAGAGGAAAAGAAAAATTGATAATGAAGGAGAAGATAATTAAGAGCAAAATGACCTGCAAAAAAAGAACTGCTCCAGGGCGCCTGGGTGGCTCAGTGGGTTGAGCCGCTGCCTTCGGCTCAGGTCATGATCTCGGGGTCCTGGGATCGAGTCCCGCATCGGGCTCTCTGCTCGGCAGGGAGCCTGCTTCCTCCTCTCTCTCTCTCTCTGCCTGCCTCTCTGCCTGCTTGTGATCTCTTTCTCTGTCTAATAAATAAATAAATAAATCTTTGGAAAAAAAAAAAAAAAAAGAACTGCTCCATATTGGCTGGACTGCTCACAGGTAGCAGTTTAAATAGTAATAGTTATACAGGTAATAATAGTAATAAAGGGTATCGGTAATACCAACCACAGGACCCCACCCACCCAAAGAGCCAAAGAATAGTTCCTGTGACATTGTGCCTTCCTCCATTTGGTCTGTCTTCAAAATCCACCATCAGCATGGGGATATCACCCCAACAAAACTGCACGTCCTGTTAGGTTCTCCTGTAAGACTTGCTGAGCAGGGGTCATCGTGGTCAGTGAGTCAGCCATCAGTGGCTGCTAGTTACATCAAGACTATAACAGCATTTTTATTTTCTGCACAACAAAGAAGGCTTGTAAATAAAATCTTAGCATAAAAAAATAGTTTCCTGCAGCAAGGAGTGAGTTGGCCAAAAATATCAATGGGGCTGAGGCTGAGAAACCCTGGTATAAATGTCAAGGCATGGGATGAGTTTGAATCCAGCGCCATATTTACTAGCTGTGTGACCTTAGCCAAATTACTTAACCTCTCTGTGGCCTATCTACAAATAAGACTCCCAATAGCTCCTTCCTCCTAGGGCTGTTAAGAGATTTAGACAAGTCGGTGTATTGGAGGCCTGGGAGCAGTAGCTGGCCCACAGCAGACTTGGGCTTAAGAGCGGTGTCTGGTGCTGTGCTGGAACAGGTTCCCAAGTCGGCCTGCCAGTGTGTAAATCCCCCATCTGTCATTTAAGCTGTGTGACTTTGGGCACATCACTTAAACATTCTTGACTCAGATGCCTCAGTAGAAGGAAGATAATAATAGTATCTATCATGAAGATAAATCATGTATTCAAAATGATTGGGACAGTGATTTGTACACCCTAAAAGCTGTATACAATCCAGTTGTGATTATTACTGTTCTTATTCCCTTTTTCAACAAGTATTTGGGCCTCCTGAGCACAAAGGGGTGAAGTCACTCGGCTTACAGCTATTAGACAGCAGAGTCTGGATGAGAACCACAAACTCATGAAAGAAGGAAATCTCTGTCCAGTGTGAGAGTTACCAATTGTCTCTAGTCCTTGGCAGCCTGTTTAGTAGAAAGCCTGGTGGGGCACAATACTTCAGGGTAATTAGTACTTTGGAGTCAATGTAGAGAGAGGCACTCTGACCTACAGTGTCACCTAGCAACCATGTGATTCCAGAGCTGCCTTTGAAAAACGAAGACTGCGGGTCATTCACGGAGGAAAATCACGAGATGCTGAAGTGTCCAGATCAGAGTGGTCAACAGGGGAGAAAGTGATTTTAATTTCTTTCTATTAACTATTACTGGAAGAGGTATTTCTTTAAAAGATTTTTTGCAGTCATTGCGCTGTTCCAATTTAATTCACCATGGTGATACTAGTGCCTTTTGAAAAAAAAATTCTTTTCTTTTTTGTAGTTGTTTTGAGATGTAGAAGAAAAACCAAATTTTGAGCTTTCTTCAGGAATTATAACTACTATCAGAAAATGAGCCCAGTTAAGGTTAACATACCTGTTTAAATGGTTTTAGAAAAAAACTATGTATTTTAAATGGATTTGTTAATTAGATTCTCTTTGATGACTCATATTGGCAAAATATAAACTTAGGGCTCTCATTATGACATCAAGCAAGACCCGGGTTGGGAAAGCTGCAAGCCAGTCTACCTTTTCAGCCAGGTATAACTGTAACTAAGTGTTTGTCTCCTTGCAATCAGGAACACAGCAAGCACAAAATAAGTGAAAGTAGCAGATTATTTGGAGACCTTTCCAACGTGTGTCTGACCTTCTTGATTCATTTGCAGAGGTAATTGCCTGTGGAAATTGCTGTGCTTTTATCTGTGGTGCTATTAAAACAGTGGTTGAAATGAGGTAGCACAGACTGCATGGATAATGGGGTACCGTGGCGTGGGAGCTGTTGTTTTATTCGACAGATGAGAAATGGCTGAAAATAACCTTCTGTCTCCCCTGTAAGAATTTTGCTTGTTAAGTGACATTCACCAACACAGCAGAGTTTCAGCGTGGTATAGGAATTTGAGCTATTCTTAGCAAGACATTAAGTGAGAGTTTTCAGGCTTTTCTTGTTATAAAGTAGGCAGTGTATGAGTGTTTTATATTCCCTGATTTCGGGGGCACTTTCTGTGCTCAGGGGAATAGCTGTTCCAGCTTGGGGAGGAATGAGGACACCATGCTATTAGGACATTCGGAGTGGAGTAGAGTCATTCCTATCAGTGTCCCCTGCATCAGGGTACCACTGACCTGTAGGATCACTCCCTCATTCTCTCCTGGTTTCTCTGTCATTTTTCTGTCTGTTGGGGTAAGTTTCGCTGCCTTCTTGGCCTCATCCTGCCTCCTCAGTATGGCCCAGTATTTCTTTCCCCTTTAACCATCCTCTTCCCTTGGAATGGAGCATTTCACTTAAAACTTATTAAGGAAATGGTGGGGATCCATGTGGTATAAAACAGTATTTCTCAAACTTCAAGATGCCTCAAAATCCCCTGGAGAGTTTGAAGAGATACAAATTCCTGGGTCTCACCCCCAGAGATTTGGATCCAGTAGATTTGGAGGGGGCATGAGAATTTGTATGTCTACAAACTAACTGCCCAAGCAACTGATGTTCCTGGTTTGACACCACATTGTGAAGCCTTTGTGTGATGTTATGATTTGTAATAGTAAATATATATTTGGTTTTCCTCCATGTTTCTGGCACAGAGTTCCTAAAACTCTTGGAATTTCCTGTGTCAACAGCAATAAATATGTCTCTTGTATGAATGAGGTGACTTTTGGAAGCACCTAAGGATCTGGGCTGGTTGCCAGAAGAGCCAATCACATGATTAGAGGGTTGGAACTTTTACCTGCCCTCTGCCCCCATTTCTCCTCCCCCACCTCCAACCTTCTGGGAAGGAAGAGGGGACGAAGATGGACTTGATTCACCAATGGCCAATGATTAAATCAGCCGTGCCTACGTTACAGTCTCCATAAGAACCCAGAAGGAAAGGATTTGGAGAGCTTCCAGGTTGGTGAACCAGAATGCTTCCAAGTGCCATGCCAGCCCCCAGACTCCAGGAGGACAGACACTCCTTTGTTGGGGCCTTGCCCTGTGTGTCTCTTCATCTGGCTGTTGACTCCTATCCTTTAATATGCTTTGTAAGCACCCAGGAATCTAGTGAGTAAATAGGTTTCCTGAGTTCTCTGAGCCACTCTAGCAAAGTAACTGAACCCAAGGAGGGGTTCATGGGAACCATTATCAGAAGTACAAGTAGCCATCTGGACTTGCAAATGGCATCTTTAACTGGGGGCAGTCTTGTGGGACTGAGCCTTTAACCTGTGGAATCTGATGCGGCCTTTGGCAGATGATCTCAGAATGGAGTTGAATTGTAGGACACCAGCTGGTGTCAGAGAAATGGTTGTGAGGTGCGCAAAAATCCCACCCACATTGTAAACCTTGTACAGATGAACCTGAGGGAACTCACCTCATTGGGACAGTCTCTTCAATAGTTAGCCAAGAGCACCTTCTGAGCACCTGCTGAATGCTGAGGAAGAAGTCGCTAAATTGATCCCTATAATTCCTGCATTCCAGAAAGTCTTCTGTTTATAGAAAAGCACAAGCCTACGTATCACTGTAGGAGGTACCCACTCAAAGCCAAGAGGGGAGGGGAACTGAGTCTCAGGGTGTTGAATGGAGGGATGTTAACACCGGGTGGCTTAAGAGAGAAAACTAAGATTTATTTTGGATCTATCCTATGCCAGCACTGTGGCTGGCATTCGTCATGTTAGTTCATTGAATCTTCACAGAAATCCCGAGAGATGAAGATTTTGTTCTTTCTCTCATAAATGAGGAAACTGAGGCTCTTATGACTTGAATTTGTAGGGCCAACGGCAAGATGTCCCAAGATGAGCCACTTTGGCATGAAGATTATTTTGAGCTCTTGACAGTCAACACTCTGTGGGGTCAAGAGAAACTCTTGCCCTTCCCTTAACTACATGGAAGAATCTAAGTTGAGGGTCTTTCTCAGAATAAGGGTTATTGGCAGAAATAAATTTTATCTGAGTGCCCCATCTGTAGGAGGGCAAACATTTAATTACCAAATATCTGCTCTTCTTACTGCCCTGTGAAATGCTTTCCTTTCCTCTGAAGTCCCAGACCCCTACCCCCATCTTGTTAGTCCAAGATGACCTATGGACCTCATTTTACCTGACTGTCTTCGGAATTGCTGTGTCTGGGTGGATTCCCTGTATGTATGCTATCGAATTTGATTTTTTCCTGTTAATCTGTCTCATGTCAATTTGATTCTTAGTCCAGCTAGAAAGGACCCTTGAAGGAGACAGAAATTTTTGTGCCCCCCCCCACCAAAAGTGGCAGGGCCAATAGGGTTCTTTCTTCTCAGAGACCAAGTTATTTTCACCGCACCATGTTGCTTCCCAGCATAGAGCATGACATGCCTGAGTATCCAGTTAATGTTGGTTGATGATGATCAGATGATTAAGTTAGTAAGCAAATATTTCCAGGAAATGGATGACTCCAGAGATGGTCCTTAAACATACTGCTGTTAATTATTGTTGTATTTCTTGAGCATTTTATCATGTACCAGGTACTGTGTGTGAAAAGCATTTTATCTACATTATCTCACTTACTAAAAAGTAAACTATAAGGTAATTATTAACTCTATACTCTGTTCTGTATGAAGATATTTAAAGAGGAAAAGGAATTGTCCTGGGGTTGGTAGTGAAACCAGGTTCCCAAACTGCAACTTTTTGTCTCCAAAGTACAGAGTTCTCCTACTCTGTGTTGATCTGCTGTAGTAACCCAGTAATCACTTTTTTATCTTCTCCTTGTTACTACTCATTTCTTCCCCCAAAATGAGATAGATCCATAGCCATGGATTTCAAGACACAGGAAATACGATTTTAAAAGTTGGTTGCCGGTTACTATACCAATATAAACCTTTTTTCACATCCGCTCATCGTGATCACATAGGATAAGCACAAGCAGTTACAGCAGCAAAGACCAAAAATACTACATGAACAAAATGAGATATGCTGCTGTCTGGTGGGCCAGATGACATAGGACCAGGATTTAAGTCTAGTTCCCAGGCCTTCCTCCCTAGCCTCTCTGCCCTCCTGTATGCATCCACTAATTCTTCAGTCATTCCTAATCTATGAGTAGCTTCATCCAGAATCACCACATGGTCAGTATTTCAGCTGATGTGTCAAAATTCTCAGTATTTATGGATTTTAGAGATTCCTCTGCAGGCCTCAGTTTTTGCATTATGAGCTTGGTTTAAGACCTCTCTCTGGACTCCAGTACTTTCCTATTGTGATAACTTTTGAGTCTGTCTGTGCAACTAAAAGATAATAGTTCCCGTTCTGGCTAGTGTTACAGGTTGCTCTCTTAGTGAAATGCCCTCCCATGTGTGTGTTCTGACATTTGACTCCAGGACAACAGCTGAAAGAGATGATAACTTTGAAGATCTCTTTGTTCCAACTGAGTACTCTGGGTACTTTCACACAGCGTCTCGTTACCCCAACAACACAGGGAAGTGAGCAGGTGATATTTCTTTTGTCAGACTGACAGAAATGGAGGGAAAAGCAGCAAAGTAATTTGCCTCTGGCCACACAGCTCTAAGTGTCTGAGCCAGAACTTGAACCCAGGAGGATATAACTCAGAAGACCCCCATCTTCCTGTCCTTATCAGATAATACTGGGGGTGCAGAAGTCATTGGGTTCACCTCTCAGGATGTGCTGGGCTGTGCTTGACCTAGAAAGCGGAAGATTCAATTTCTGAACTCCTTCTCTGGTTTTTCAGATTCTACTTGCTGTATCTCATTAATGTCTTGGAAGTGAAAGGCTGTCTCTGGACTGCTTTGAGCTCTCAGTGCCAATTGTTGTGTGTGTTAATGACTTTTACCCCCAACCCACCAGTGCAGCCACATGACTTAATGAGTAGTTCATCCTAATCAGATGGCGGCTAATGGGGAATTAAGGATCATAAGGCTGGAGATTTTATTGTAGGGGAAATTCATATAACAAGAGTCTTTTTTCTTTTTCTCTTCAAAAAAATGAAGAAATTAAGTCTCATTAAAATAAGCAGCAACAGGGGCGCCTGGGTGGCTTAGTGGGTTAAGCTGCTGCGTTCGGCTCAGGTCATGATCTCAGGGTCCTGGGATCGAGTCCCGCATCGGGCTCTCTGCTCAGCAGGGAGCCTGCTTCCTCCTCTCTCTCTGCCTGCCTCTCTGCCTACTACTTGTGATCTCTCTCTGTCAAATAAATAAATAAAATCTTTAAAAAAAAATAAGCAGCAACAAGCCATAATCTTAATAGATATTGAATTTGAGGCACTATCTGGTTCAAAATCAGGGGTTGGAAAGGGCTTCTGCTTCCTTGGTTTTTCCTGTTGGCATCTACGAGGTCTGGGGGTGGCAGGATAGCCCGGGTGGGAATAGAGTTGAAGAGGGGAAGGAGCGAGTGGAGAAAGGCAGAGGAATAGTATAGTCTGTATCCCGGAAATGAGCTTTTTATAGAAAAGCAACTCTCCTTTTGATCTTTCTAAACTACTCTGAAAAAAGAAGTTGGTGAATATATAATGGACCTTGACCATGAAGAACAAATCAACCAACATTTTCGTCCATAGAGTTTGACAACATAGCCTGAAATAAAACATAATTTATGAAAGAGGCTCGAAGATCATAGTACTATGCTTCTCAAGGTTCCCAGCAGTAACAGCATCACCTGGGAACTTGTTAGAGATATCCTTTCTCTAGGGCCCACCCAAGACCTACGGAATCAGGAACTCTGGGGTCAAGGGCCCAGAACTGTGTCAAATGCCCTCCAGGTGATTCTGACACACACTGAAACTTAGGAGTCAGATTCAGTGAAGGATGGCCTTGTAGTCGGAGAGACCCTGGCTTCTGGCCTCTGCATGCTGCTTCTCTGATGTTGGACTTCATTTTTCTTTTCTGCTGAGCAGTGATGGTACCCACCTTTAGGTTGTGCTGTTTTTTATGATTACTACCTACATTGCTCTGAGCTCTTGGCTTTGAAGATTTGGAAACTATTTTTTTCAGGTTTGTGGGGGCTCACCTTGGGCCAGGGCCAGCAATTCCTAATTGCCTTTGTAAACCATCTGTATGGTTGTCAGTAAACATGGCTGTCAGAACACACACATTTGCATCTGATCCTTCCCAAAACCCCACTAAAGCAACAACAAAAGAAAGGTCCTTTTAGAGTATTAATGCATTAGGACAAAGAGCATGAGAGGGGAGGAATATAAAATGGAAAGCTAGAAGGCAGTGATTGACTTGGCAGACCAAAGAAAGCTGAACCCCAAGGTGATGGAGGGGAGATTTAAACAGTAATTTGATTGACTGCAGAACTTCCCCAGACTCAGGCATTATGGCAATAGTGCCACTAGAAGTGAGGATGAAGGGGGTGCTAAGAATAGGGCTAGTTGAAAGTTTGTTTAAGAAGCATGTCGACCCTGCCCTGGTCCTGGATGGCTCAGTCGGTTAAGAGTCTGACTCTTGATTTTGGCACAGGTCATAATCCCATGGTAATGAGATCGAGCCCCTCATCAGGCTCCGCACTAGGCGTGGAGCCCAAGATTTTCTTTCCTCTTCTCCTATCCTCCTTTCCTCCCCATTTGCTCATGCTCTCTTTCTCTCTAAAAACAAAACAAAACAAAACAAAAACATTTTTTTCTTTTAAAAATAATTTGCTTTCTTATGCATGCCACAGGACAGATTTCTAGTTTTAAAACAAGGTACATCAAGAACTAAAATATTCCCTCCAACCATCTTTCTTTTCACCAATACAAGAAATCCTTCTGGAAACATAAGCAAGTGACTAAACAGGATCAAACCACCAAATCTACAAGTTAATACATGATCTGTTATGGCAGAATAATCAAGAATTTTCCCCCAAAGAAAGATTTTAGTTTTCCAAATATAAAAGAGTCTAAGAGGATCATATATGAACAGAAATCTTATTCCAGATTTTATGGTAAAGAAGGATAACACACTGGCAGCCGAAGAAAACTGAAACTCTGTCTAATAAATAGATCCAAATTAAGAATTTCTACAATATTTCTGTAGGACACAGAACCAGAATTCTTAAAAAAAAAAAAAAAAAAGAGAGAGAGAGAGAGAGAAGCATCTAGACCCCCCAAGAGATTGAGGACTTCTCTAGCAACTCAGAGATTCCAAAAGGACAATCCTAAAGTTGATGGCACCATAGTTTCTTCAACATGAACTTCAGGCTGGTCACCCTACAGTGAATTCTCATAGTTGACAACCCCAACTCATACTCAGAAGGGTCCCACTGTTAAATATGAGCAGGCATCTAAGGATTACCATACATTTCTAATCTGAAAGGCAGGCAGACACAAATGAGGAAATAAAAACCAAGCAGGAGTAAGAGAACTTAACAATACATCTATTATTGATATTCTCAGAAGACTAAAGGCATTAATGTCAATGAAACAGAACAGAATGCTATTAAAAAACAACATTCAGTGCTGTGAAATGTGTAAGCCTGATGATTCACAGGCCTGTACCTCTGGGGCAAATAATACATTATATGTTAATTTTTTAAAAAGCAACATTTAATGAACCTGAGGGAAATGAAAAGTATGATATTGGTTGGAAATTAAATAAAAGGAATAGAAGATGGGGCACCTGAGTGGCTCAGTTGGTTGAACGTCTGAATCTTGATTTCAGCTCAGGTTATGATCTCAGGGTTGTGAGATTGAGCCCTGCATTGGGCTTGGGCTTGTGCTGAGCATAGAACTCGCTTAAGATCCTCTCTCTCCCTCTCCTTCTGCCCCTTCCCTGTCACGTGCGTGCTCTCTCTCTTAAAAGGGGTGGGGGAATAGAAGATAAAATGAAGAAATCTTCCATAAAGTGATAGGAAGAAACTGGAGAGAAAAATAAAAAAATTAGATTAATCTAGGAGTCCAGCACCTGATTCACAGGAGACCTGGGGTGGGGGGAAAATGAAGGGAAAGAAACCATCAAAGAAATAATCCAATTAATTATGTGACTAAACTATTAACTATATAACTAAACATACATAATCATTTCTCAATATATACATATATCAAATCATTATGTTATACACCTTAAACTAATGCAATGTTGTATGTCAGATACGTCCCAAAAAACTGGAGGAAACCAATGATGGGACTTAGAGAACCCTTTACAGCTGAAAGCCTATCTCCATGTCTAAGGATTCTCTTTTCAAAATTATTATGTTTTTACCTGACTTGTTTCTTTTTTTTTTTTTTTAAAGATTTTATTTATTTATCTGACAGAGAGAGATTACAAGTAGGCAGAGAGGCAGGTAGAGAGAGAGGAGGAAGCAGGCTCCCTGCTGAGCAGAGAGCCCGATGCGGGACTCGATCCTAGGACCCTGAGATCATGACCTGAGCGGAAGGCAGCGGCTTAACCCACTGAGCCAACCAGGTGCCCCTACCTGACTTGTTTCTTGCATCAGTACTTATTCCCTCAGCGTATTCATTCAGCCCATGCTTTTTTAGTCTTTTTCTGTATTTGGCATAAAAGGGGAAAAGAAAGATGTCAGAGGTATCACATGGTTTTATCCACATAAGCTCATCTTCCATCACTGCCAAATGGAGTGGCCAGATTATAAGAGCTGACAAAGGCCTGATGATCTAATTCTGCTGGGAATTAAGTCAGAAACCAGCATAGGTGTGAGTAGTCTTCTTTAAATTCTGTTTTAATATATCTTTTGGAATTCTGTATGGAACAAAGTCAGTTTGGATAAACCTGTAAACTACCCACAGAGAGCAATGATTTTTAAATTATTACAAGGAGGAAAAAGACTCATTAGTCCTTTATCTCTCAGCTTTGATACACCTGCAGAAATGGCTTTTTTTTTTTTTTTTTTTAGCCTTCTTGAGTTTAAGAGTAAATTATGCTCTGCAGAGTCATTTAGAAGTTGGGGTCCACTTTCCCACAGGAGTAGTTTTGTGAATAATAACGGACTTCCTCAAGAAGCCCACAAGTCTGTTTACTTCCCTGATGATGAAAAGGATGCAGGTGAGGGGCGAACAGCTCTGTGGAAGCCAGTCACCCAGCACTCCCGAGACGCTCTGCTAACACCGGGCTGGGCGCTTCACATCTTCACTCCCTTATGTCAGCAGGCAGATTAAGTGCCCGTCTCGCTTCAGGAAGCTGGAGTCGATGTCCCAAAGAGACAGTGATGAGAGATGGGGGAGTGGTATGCCCACTGGCTCTCGACTGGAGTGCTACGGAGACCCGGGAGCTGGAGAGCATGTTAAGGGTAAACAAAGAATAAACTAGGAGCTTCGGAACTGCAGCCTCAAAACACACTTCTTATGTCGAAACTCATTCCTGCAACGTCTCTTTTCTGTCCCGCTTAAGAGCCTCAAGGCTGACCTACCAGCTTCACTTACATTTCCAATGCCTTTTTTTTTTTTAAGATTTTATTTATTTATTTGACAGACAGAGATCGGAGGTGGGCAGAGAGAGGAAGGGAAGCAGACTCCCTGCTTAGCAGAGAGCCTGATGTGGGGCTCGATCCCAGGACCCTGGGATCATGACCTGAGCTGAAGGCAGAGGCTTTAACCCACTGAGCCACCCAGGTGCCCCAACCAATGCCTTTGATTTGCTCTTTCTGACTAGGGTTTTCCTCCATCGTGGGTTCATAAAATAAGAAGCTGTGAATAATTTTTTTAAGTGATTAAAAAAAAGAAACTGACTAAAAATAAAAGGTGTCCTTATTATGCTTATCCTTCCGTCAGCCCATCCACCACTGTCCCCACCCTCCATATTTGCTTTCTTTTTTAAAAAAATTTATGTATTTTTTTTCCATATTTGCTTTCTTTGCTCTTCCTTCCCCTTCCTTCTCCCCTCCCCTCCCCTCCCCTCCCCTCCCCTCCCCTCCCCCCCTCCCTTCTCCTTCCTTCTCCCCTTCTCTCTTTTCCTTTTATTTTCACTTTAATCTGCTGGAGGCAAGTTTAAAAAAAGAAAGAAAGAAAATAAAGTAGCCCAAGAAAATTTCCTTGAAAGGAAGGCCATAAATTCCTGGATTGAAAGGACTTACTGAAATCCTCGCACAATAGATGAGAACTGAGCCTCAGCAAAAGGCACGCTATTATGAATTTTCAGAACATTGTGGAAAAAGAGTTTCTTGAGAGGAAAAAACAGGTTCAGTATGAAGAATGAAGGATCTGAATGCTTTTGTCTTTACAACAGCAAGAGAAGACAATGGAGAAGTGCTTCCAGTGAGAAATGAGCGAAATGATTTCGCATCTAGAATTCTACACCCAGCTGAGCTATTAATTGATTGTAAGAGTAAACATTAGGTCTCAAAAATGTTGCTCCCATATACCCTTTCTCAGAAAACTACAAAAAGATGTCTTTTACCAACAAAAACTAATAAATAAAGAAGGTGAAACCATGGGATACAGGAATCAGGGGATCTAAATGAAGCTCCTTCCCAGGATGCTAAAGCCGAGACATCCACACAGCTGCCAAGGGAACAGTTCAGAAGCCTCTAGGGGAGTTTTCTTTTTTCTTTACTTTTTTATTTATTTTTTTTAATTTTTTAAAAGATTTTATTTATTTATTTATTTGACAGGGAGATCACAAGCAGGCAGAGAGGCAAGCAGAGAGAGAGGAGGAAGCAGGCTCCCTGCAGAGAAGAGAGCCCAATGTGGGGCTCCGTCCCAGGACTGTGAGATCATGACCTGAGCCGAAGGCAGTGGCTTAACCCACTGAGCCACCCAGGCGCCCCTTTCTTTACTTTTTTAAAGTAGGCTCCATGCCCAGCATGGAGCCCAATCTGGGGCTTGAACTCACAACACTGAGATCAAGACCTGAGCTGACATCAAGAGTCAGCTGCTTAACCGACTGAGCCACCCAGGTGCCCCCAGGAAAGATTTCTTTATGGAAATGACATTGATAGGCTAACTAAGGTATTTTAATATATTAGGAAGAACTTTTTTCTGTGGGAGAATTGGAGTCAAATCAGTGATACGCAAACTAAACAAATGAAAAGAGCATTATTAGCTGTAGGGAAAAGGAAACACTGTAGAAAAGGAAAAGTGACCTGAGTATCCTGTGTGGCTTAGCTGTGAATATGTCTCATCCAGTTATATATGCACAGATAATGATCTAACCGAAATGATGCTATAAGCACATTAGAGGATGGGGCCATGGGAAGAGCTGTGGGGAATGAGTGTGAGATTGGAGGGCAGTGGGGAGAAGAGAGTGAAATTTTCGGAAGAGCAAATTCTCAGGCCAGCAGATAATTCCTAAGCCTGAAATATCAGGACAGGGTGACTTGAGAATGACATTGAACTATGAAGATCAATAGCAAAACAATCAACTTAATACAATGGAAAATGGGTGCTTCTGCAGAATGGGAAATTGGGTGAAAAGAAAGAATATCTAGGGGAGTAAAGACTTCAAAAGAGGTTTTGGCCACTTTTTAAACGATGTGTATGTGTACATATGCACAAATAAACATGAAAATTTAAAAAGGGTAAACAAAACCTTTTGCCACTCTTCCTCTAAATTCCATACAACAACTTCTAATTTCCGGCCAGAGAAATTAATGTTTATTTTTCTTTAGGTGGGACCCAGAGTTCTTGCTGATACAGTGTTAACTTTAAACTGCTCAAAGAGAGAAAGAAACCTGCCCTTAGGCAAATCAGCATTTTGCCTTGGGATTGAGAAAGGGCCTTTCTACCGTGGGGGATGGTGGGGGGACCCAACTAATTCACATTTAGAGTCATCTGGGGCCTCATCTGCCCTGTGAGGCTCTGTTGTGCAGGGACATTCCAGTCTCCCGGTCTTCCTCCCCACATCACAGTCGAGTTCAAGCAATAGCTAGACTTATATGCAGTCTCTCCCAGTTAGGTTGTGAGTACATAAGGCATAGTGCTTTATCTAGAGATATCAATAAATATAATGTATGTATGAAAAATGTATAACCTCACTTCATACAAAATTAGACAACCGGCATTAAGCAAATTATCCATTTTTAATAGTAATAATGTTTCTAACAGTGATAATAATTAAATAGGTCCTTCCTTCTAGAATGTCTCAGAAGCAGACCAGCATGAGAGCAGCCCTGGGCTGTAAATGACAGATGTGTCATCACTGCCTTAATGGTCTGACCAGCATCCCAGTGCTTCAGATGTGAGCCTAGTTCTCGAGCCATGGACAAGAGAGCTATTCTTACTGTATCAATTTGGTATAACGATATTTTTAAGCTCAAAATTAAATTAGTTTTCTGGCAGCCCTCCTGAGAAAGCCACCTCTTACTATTCATGCATGAACTCTAGTTCATCGTGGACTAGAAAACAGAGCCGAGCCATGACTGCTATAGAGGCTTATTGAGTTAGAGTCAGACTCACTGGGAGCAAGGGAGCCAGCCTGGGGGCTCTGGGAGGCGGGTTCTGGGAACTCTTGCTGATACAGGAGGCAGGAAGCTGGAGATTTGACCCTCTTGTGTAGAAGTTAATTTATGAGCTCCAAGAGCCTTGTCTGCATTATTCAGGCTTTGACTACTTTTGCTTTTCTCTGGCTGCTTTTGTTCAGATTGATAAGCACTCCCTGGTACCTTTCTAGAACTGGCAGCCCTCCTTCCAGTCCTCATTTATAATTCTTCTTGGGTAGAATTTTGTCCTCAGTGTCTTGGGCAGCCATATTCAGCCTGAGTGGATAGACAACTGAAGACTTGCCTCCCTTACATCAAGATCTACGCCTTTCTCTCCGATTTTTTCCCCTCTCAGTCTTAAGCTAAGCCTAAGATCATTTGAAAGAAATCGTTGTGGCCTCTCCATACAGTGGGACAGTATTCATGAACAAAAGGGAATGAACCATTGACACATGCACCAACATGGATGCGTTTCCAGGGCATTTTGCTAAGTGTAAAAGGCCAATCTCAAATGTTCACATACTGCATGATTTCATTTATATAAAGTTTTTGAGATGGCATAATTATAACAAAGAGAGAAGAGATTTGTGGTTCCCTGGGGGAGCATAAGTATAAAGGGGGAGCACAAGAGAGATTTCTGCAGTGATGGGACAGTTTTGTCTTCTAAATGGTGAGCTACTTACATGAACCTATCCAGGTGATAAAATGACAGAGTCCTACACATACCTCATGGCAGCGTAAACCTCGTTTTGACACTGCGCTCTACAACACTTCTACAAGATGGAACCATTGGGGAGACTGGGTAGTGGGTATACAGGATCTCTTCGTACTCTCTTTACACCTTTCTGGGAATTTATAATTATTTCAAAGTAATTTTTTTAAAAAAGAGATGAACTATTCATAAAACAACAATATGGATAAATCTGAAAATAATTATGCTGAATATAAGAAACTAGTCAAAAAAGTACAAAAGGAAAAATATAAACGAATTGCACTACCTCAAAACTAAAAATGTCTGTGTACAAACAATACCATCAAATAAGTGAAAAGACAAAAAGAAAAGTGAAAAGACAGCCCACATGGTGTGAGAAAGTATTTGCCAATCATATCTATTGGATAAAGGATTTTTATCCAGAATATGTAAAGAATGCTTACAACTCAATAATAAAATGACAAACAACCCAGCTGAGAAATAGGCAAGATTTAGGTGGACATTTCGCCAAAGAATAGATAAAAATTATCAATAAGCACACAAAAAGATGTTCAACATCACCAGCCATCAGGGAAATGCACACCCAAACTGGGATGAGATAACAGATCTTACTCCCTAGGATGGCAGTAATCTAAAAGACAGATAATAACAGTGTTGAAGGGGTGCTGGAGACATCTGGAACTCTCAAACACTGCTGATGGTATGATAGAACCACAGAACAAGGTGCAGCTGCTTTGGAAAATAGTTCCTCAAAATGTTAAACATAGTTACCAGATGACCCAGCAATTCCACTCCTAGGTGTTTACCCAAGAGAACAAAAAACATGTTCACACAAAAACTTGTTCCTAATGGTTCATAATAGCACGATTCATAATAGCCAAGAAGTAAATCACCCAAATGCCCATGGACTGATGATTGGATAAATGAAATGTGGATTGTCAATATGTCAAACATTATTTATTCAACATTGAAAAGGAATGAAGTACCAAATTATGCTGCAAAATGGAGGAACCTTGAAAGGGGCCAGCTGTAGGAGTTCATATATTGTAGGACTTAATTGATATGAGATGTCCAGCGTAGGCAAACCTATATAGAGAGAAAGCAGATTACTGTTTGCCAAGGGCTAGGGGACCGGGATGGGGTGGGGAATGATGCTCATGGGTAGGGGGTTTCTTTGGGAAGAGGATGGAAATATTCTAAACTTAGACGTAGTGATGGTCACCCAGCTCTGTAAATACAATAAAAGCCACTGAGTTGTACACTTTAAATGGATATATTTCATGGTATATGAATTATATGTAATTAAAACATTTAAGAAAGAATACATACTTTATGATTACATTTATAGAACTTTCTTGAAAACGCAAGCTAACCTATGGTGACAGAAAATATTAGCAGTCATTTGGGAACAGGAAGGGGTATAAAGGGATATGACAAAACTTTTTGGAAAGTGATGAAAATGTTCAGTCAGACTGTGTGATGGTTTTGTGGGTGTATACATATTTCAAAGCTTATCAGATTGTATATTTTAAGGGTGCGGGTTTATCATGTCAATATTCAATTTTTAAAAAAGAGCAAAAACGTGTGAATGTTATAAATAATATATATATATATATATTATTTATTAAAAACTAATTTGACAAATATTTATTGAGTACTGGTTTAGTGTTAGCTCCCAGGGATACAATGACAAGGAAAAGATGGGTCTAGCCTTCAAGCAGCTCATACAGGCACAAAGAAAGACACATATGGTTGCAAAATGGCTTATGTACCATTTCAAGCCTGGGAAGTCATGGTCAACTTCAAAGGAAGGCTTTCTGGAAGTGGTGAAACCCTTGAGCTCAGCCTTCAAGGGAAAATGGGAGTTAAAGGTAGAAGGGGGGCTTTGTGATGCCATAATGGTCCTCCTTCCTGACACTAATGTAGGAGGAGCCAGGGGAGCACATAGTAGGTACTTGTCATATCTCAGAGGTGACCTGACTTTATTTTTGCCATATTACAGTCATGCTCTTCTCCCCAGGAGCCACATCACAGTGGAATAGATTGTTGTCTTTACCTGTACCTTAATAGTAAGTGTGAAGCCAAGGTATAAATAACATCCTTCATTGCTCTTGGCCGATTTGCTATTATTTAGTTACTTGTGATGATGTGTTCAAGTTCTGTCTTTGCACTATATTTTTGGCTGTGTGAGAGCCAGGACTGAGCGTTCTCACACCATCCTGTCCTCAGCAGGTAGCATAGTACTTAGCACGTTAGCAGTTCTTGAAGAAGTTTACTTGCTGATAGGTTAGGAATTGGGCTGATACAGAATAACACATTTGACTGGTGGCCTCAGGCACGGCTGAAACTTTTTGTGTCAAGAAGTATAAATTGGTCTCACTGCTCCTATCCCCGCTCCCTTTTCTCTGCCTCTTAGCTCTGGCCGCAGTCATGCCAGGTCCTGTCCATCCTAGCCCTGCCTACCACCTGTTGGTCCTACTGGCCTGCTGTCAGGCAACTCTTTTGATGGGTCCACTCCCAGAGGCTGCTGCATGAGGTTCTTCTGAAAAGGTCAAGACAGTCTGTCCTGGAGAGGGCAGCTCTGGACGTTGGCCTGCTCTTGGCCAGATGGGCATTCTTGGGCCCTGGTTGAAGGCCCACTCACGTGTTGTCTCTTCTCCTCAGCTCTTCTGTATGCCACCATCTTCGGGAACATGATGACCATTTTCCAACAGATGTACGCCAACACCAACCGGTACCATGAGATGCTCAATAGCGTTCGGGACTTCCTGAAGCTCTACCAGGTGCCAAAGGGCTTGAGTGAGCGATTCATGGATTATATTGTTTCTACCTGGTCCATGTCCAGAGGCATCGACACCGAGAAGGTAAGGAGGGCGATGAGCTCAGATGAGCCCTGTGTGTCAGCTATCCCAGGGAGAATGGAGGTGCACCTGCGGGCAGGGGGGTTCTCAAACCTGGCTGAGGTTTGGGTAGTTGGGTTCCCAAGTCCTACCCCAAAAGTTTTGGTGGCTTCCAGTTCGGCTTTGCTCAAGGACCAGCAATTAAGAGATTAATAACCATTATTTAAGAAACTGGGAAGACAGTGTGTGTCTCCTGGAGAACTTGTTGGAAGTCTAACTGTCCAAACCTGTGTGATAGTAAGGCTCAGAGCCATCCCCGGGGAGGTCATCATTGTGACTAATTTTCTTTTGACCTCAGGCTCTGAGATGGCCCAGCCCTGCCACTGATTCTATCCTTATTGAATTTTTTGGTATTTTGTTCTCGGGGATTTTTTTTTTTTTTTTGGTGTGGATTTTGATTTTGTAAAATATTGTATTAAATTATAATTAATGTTGATTACTGAGATTTTAGCCCAAGGCTGTTGCCTCACTGTAGTCTCAGCTCTGATAAGATTCTCAGAATTCGCGGTCATTAAAGAGATTCCCAGCCTCTACACCAAATGTATGGAATTCCGGATTTAGAGGAGGGGGTGGTGTGAGGAAAAAAATCTTCATTTTTAACAATTGCCCAGGGGATCCTCTTCATCAGACAAGTCTGGTGAATACTTATCAAGGGTTTGTGCCTTGGTTTCACTGGCTTAAGGAAAACCTCAGTTAGACCTCTCTCTCAGGCTAAGGTATCAGTTTTCCCATCTGTGAAATGGAAACAGCCATAAATCCCTATTGTTCTCTAAGAGTTGCGTTATTCTAGATGCATTTCAATAAAGTGGAGGAACTTTGGTGGCTGGGAAGAACAGAGAAAAGACGCAGTGGACTTTCTGTTCACTTCGCAGCTGTGTTCATTTTCCATGAGCAACAAGTCATCCGGGGTCCGTTTTTCTCTGCTTCTCAGTGTTTTCCACCCCCACTTCTCCTTTTACTGCCAGTCTCTAGGTACTTGGGGAATTCTGATTCCTTTCACTGTCAGAGTAAGAAAAACAGAAAGATAACACTGTTGCAGAAACCTAACACATTCAAAGCCAAATGCAGCTGACTTTGGAGCAGCTATGCTTGCTCCTCTTCCTCAGAAGGGTTAGCTGAGAGTGGAAGTTTAAAAGGAAAACCTGAGGGGCACCTGGGTGGCTCAGTGGGTTAAAACCTCTGCCTTCGGCTCAGGTCATGATCTTGGGGTCCTGGGATCGAGTCCCACATCAGGCTCTCTGCTCCGCAGGGAGCCTGCTTCCTCCCCTCTCTCTGCCTGCCTCTCTGTCTACCTGTGATCTCTGTAAAATAAATAAATAAAAATCTTTAAAAAAAAAAAAAAGGATAACCTGAACTCAATTTAATTGGTTCCCACGTAAAAGGAAGAATAATTCAGGTTTGTTGAAGATCAGCCATGACCACAACGGTAACATAATAAGCTCACCACCGTAGTAGCACTGGCTACCTTGCCTTGAACGCTCGTTAAAAACAAGTATTTACCGCGCTCTCTGCATGCAGGCCCCGCGCTCATGCTTCAGTGACGCTCTATGGCAGCCCTGGGAGGGAGCTGCTGTTACTTTGACCCCAGAAACAAGGACCCAGAGGCCTGGTTAGTTTTGTTAACTGCCTCTGGTCATAGAATTAAGAGTGGCAAAGTCAGGATTTGAATCTGGTTTTGTTTGACTTGGAAGCTTGTGCTTTTCCTACTGTTACTTTTTAATTTATTTTAATTAATTTTTAAAATTAAAACACGTACTGGAGGGAAGAAGGATGAGCAGATGAGTCCGGATGGAGTTCCCTCATTTCTGACCCAGGCAGGGCGTCAGTCGGGTGGGTCTGAGTCCCTGGCTTTGCCAACCACCTGCCCTTACTGAGTCTGGTGTTTTTGCTTCATTCAGCAAGGCATGTATGTTCTGTGGGTGCCTGATGGAGCAGAAAGGAACTTTGATCTGTCAGCCCTGGGGCTCCATTTCCCAGGCACCAGGAGGGCTTTGTAAATCTGGTTGTCTGGAAAGAAACCCTTCCCCATCCTATGGCAGGGCTGGACTGGGTGGCTGCCCGTGGGAGACAGCACCGTCAGCGTTTGCCTGCCCTGCCCCTCTCCACTGACTCACTTTCCTGAGAGGCTTTGGGATTTGCCCCAGGTCCTGGCCTAGGCGGAAGAGGGAGTACTGTGACAGCTCACTGCAGGGCCCAGCCGGCCTGGGCGGCTGCTCTTCCCAGCAGGGGCTTAGGGCAGGCAGCTTCTGCAGAGGGGTCCAGTCCCGTGGTCCCCTGGCTCTCCCTGGTTCTGGGTCAGAGGGGTCAGGGAAGACTATGGGAGCCTAGGGGTATGGTGGGGAGGATGGGGGGTGCTGGGCTTCTCTTGTTTGACCAGCAATTAGCCAATGACCATGAGCATGTCACCTGTTCTCTGAGTCTCAGTTTCCATGTCTATAACACATGGACACTAGATGCCTTTTAGTGCTAAGGCCAACCCTTAAGGCCCCTTTATCTATGGCATTCTGGACCTCCCTCAGCCTGACTCACTGCTCCTCTGTGCTAAGGACCTCAGAAATTAAAGCTCACATGCACTGAGCCCGTGTGTGTGGAAGGCACTGCACCAGCACTTACCACACACCAGCTCAGGAAATCCTCAGAATTCTGTACTCAGGTTCAAAACAGAAGACTTGGGAAAAGAAGCAAAGTATGGCTTCAGGTTCACAGGATCAGTAACCTTAAAGCCAGGAATTGAATCCGGGTCTGCCTGATCTTAAAGTCTATTCTCTCAACCATGTGTCTGTCCTGTGCGGCCTGGGGTGGTTCCATGAGCCTCCATGGTGACATTTCCCTGTGGCCTTTGAGGTCCTCAAGAACCAAGACGGATGGTTTCTCTTAAGGACCAAACAGAAGGGAAGGTGCCCAGGAAGGGGTCTGCAACTGAGAAGCATTCAGCTCAGAGAGAAGGGTTCAGGACCCCCTAACCCGCCCAGTGTGGAGCCAACAGGAGAATGATGGAGATGCCTGATGGCATGGCAGTCCGCAATGCTCGACCCCCAGCTTCCCTCGCCTCCTCACAAGTGCCTTCCAGTGGATCCAGGAATAGGGCCCATGAATAAAACATTGTTTCTGGGGGCGCCTGGGTGGCTCAGTGGATTAAGCCGCTGCCTTCGGCTCAGGTCATGATCTCAGTGTCCTGGGATCGAGCCCCGCATCCGGCTCTTTGCTCAGCGGGAGCCTGCTTCTCTCTCTCTCTCTCTCTGCCTGACTCTCCGCCTACTTGTGATCTCTCTCTCTGTCAAATAAATAAATAAAATCTTTAAAACAAAACAAAACAAAACAAAAAAAACATTGTTTCTGTGCCAAGGCCTCATTCATTAGCAGCCTCTGCCAGCAAAGCCCAGCCCAGGGGAAACCAAATACTGAAAAGTGAATTTACCTGGAGAGCAAATGTCGGTTTTGAACTGCCGGGCACAGTTTTGACAGGACATGGGAGAGTTCTCCCCCTGGTGTTCTGCTTGGGGAGAAGAGGAACCAAATCAAATCTGCATTTCTATAGGAGTCTTGTGTTGTTGTTTTTTTAAAGATTTTATTTATTTATTTGACAGACAAAGATCACAAGTAGGCTGAGAGGCAGGCAGAGAGAGAGGAGGAAGCAGGCTCCCCGCTGAGAAGAGAGCCCAATGCGTGCCTCTATGCCAGGACCCTGGGATCATGACCTGAGCAGAAGGCAAAGGCTTTAACCCACTGAGCCACCCAGGTGCCCCTGGAGGAGGAGTCTTGTTTTTCAATGAGCTGGAAGGAGGGAAAAACTTAGCAAGCCCTCATCCCCAGCCCTGCCTTGGCAGTCTGAATTTTCCTGTCCTCTGCTCTGTCAGGGCTCCTTCCCGTCTCGCAGAGATCCTGCTCACTTCCTCAGCATCCCAAAACCCCAGAACAAGCAGGAAGAGGCACATGGAGCATGGGGACCAGTGTGTATGGAGCCCCTTCCTGGGTCCTGCACTTTCCAGGGGGAACCATACTGGTACTTGTCCTTTCAGTTAATCCTCCTGAGCCAATGTGAGCAGTGTGCACTTTATAGGAGAAAGTCAAGTGTAGAGCAGTTAGGCCACTTGGAGGGGAAGGAGCTGGGATTTGGACTGTTGGACCTCTCTGTCCACTGCTTCACCTCCAGGGAAAGTGCAAGGGCTCCTGAGAAGGTAGGGTAGGAGCAGCACAGCCATGGGCAAGGTGAGACTTGCACTGACTTTTGAAGGAGGCAGAGAAACTTACAGATTCCAAGGGGAGCTCCAGGCGCAGAGTCAAATGCCCTGTGTGAAGGCACAGAAGCAGGAGTGTGGGGGTAACTAGCATCCTAAGTGTCTTCATTGAACTTGTTTGATTTTATGCCCCCAACTGTGCTCACTAGACTAGAATGGAAGAAAGGGCTATTTATTTATTTATTTATTTAATTTAAAAAAAAATTTTTTTTTTTATAAACATGTATTTTTATCCCCAGGGGTACAGGTCTGTGAATCGCCAGGTTTACGCACTTCACAGCACTCACCAAAGCACATACCCTCCCCAATGTCCATATCCCCACCCCCCTTATCCCAACCCCCCTCCCCCCAGCAACCCTCAGTTTGTTTTGTAAGATTAAGAGTCACTTATGGTTTGTCTCCCTCCCAATCCCACTTTGTTTCATTGATTCTTCTCCTACCCACTTAAGCCCCCATGTTGCATCACCACTTCCTCATATCAGGGAGATCATATGATAGTTGTCTTTCTCTGCTTGACTTATTTCGCTAAGCATGATACGCTCTAGTTCCATCCATGTTGTCGCAAATGGCAAGATTTCATTTCTTTTGACGGCTGCATAGTATTCCATTGTGTATATATACCACATCTTCTTGATCCATTCATCTGTTGATGGACATATAGGTTCTTTCCATAGTTTGGCTATTGTGGACATTGCTGCTATAAACATTCGGGTGCACGTGCCCCTTTGGACCACTGCGTTTGTATCTTTAGGGTAAGTACCCAGTAGTGCAATTGCTGGGTCATAGGGCAGTTCTATTTTCAACATTTTGAGGAACCTCCATGCTGTTTTCCAGAGTGGCTGCACCAGCTTGCATTCCCACCAACAGTGTAGGAGGGTTCCCCTTTCTCCGCATCCTCGCCAGCTTCTGTCATTTCCTGACTTGTTGATTTTAGCCATTCTGACTAGTGTGAGGTGATATCTCATTGTGGTTTTGATTTGTATTTCCCGGATGCCGAGTGATATGGAGCACTTTTTCATGTGTCTTGTCGCTCTCGACCCGCAAGAACGACCCGCAGACGAGGTTGAGTGGCAAACTTCTTTATTGTCAGTCTTCTACATATCTTGATCCGGGAACCCCGCACCACAATTTTAGCCCCCTATTATAGTCCCAAAGCTTACATAAGGATCAAACATCACATCACGCGCTATACCTATGCACCAATCATAAACCCTACAGGTGACCTTATCGAAGAGCATGTGAGATGCCCGTGAACATCTACGTGACTCTACAGGTGCCCATTGTTCTACATGTCCTGTGTCTATCCCATGACTTATTAGGTTAATAATATACCCAACCTATGACTCTAGGCATTGAATTAGCATCATCCATGAACGCACCCAATTTCCTTGGGTTAAACATTCACGGTCCCATTGTCCTGGGCCTAGTCACCTACGTGACTGCCATCCACAAGTGCATGGCTCCCCACAGTGTCTGTTGGCCATCTGGATGTCTTCTTTGCAGAAATGTCTGTTCATGTCCTCTGCCCATTTCTTGATTGGATTATTTGTTCTTTGGGTGTTGAGTTTGCTAAGTTCTTTATAGATTTTGGACACTAGTCCTTTAATATCTTCTCCCATTCTGTTAGTTGTCTTTTGATTTTGTTAACTGTTTCCTTTGCTGTGCAAAAGCTTTTGATCTTGATGAAATCCCAATAGTTCATTTTTGCCCTTGCTTCCCTTGCCTTTGGCGATATTCCTAGGAAGATGTTGCTGCGGCTGAGGTCGAAGAGGTTGCTGCCTGTGTTCTCAAGGATTTTGATGGATTCTTTCGCACACTGAGGTCCTTCATCCATTTTGAGTCTATTTTCGTGTGTGGTGTAAGAAAATGGTCCAATTTCATTTTTCTGCATGTGGCTGTCCAATTTTCCCAGCACCATTTATTGAAGAGGCTATCTTTTTTCCATTGGACATTCTTTCCTGCTTTGTCGAAGATGAGTTGACCATAGAGTTGAGGGTCTATTTTTGGGCTCTCTATTCTGTTCCATTGATCTATGTGTCTGTTTTTGTGCCAGTACCATGCTGTCTTGATGATGACAGCTTTGTAATAGAGCTTGAAGTCCGGAATTGTTATGCCACCAACGTTGGCTTTCTTTTTCAATATCCCTTTGGCTATTCGAGGTCTTTTCTGGTTCCATATAAATTTTAGAATTATTTGTTCCATTTCTTTGAAAAAGATGGATGGTACTTTGATAGGAATTGCATTAAATGTGTAGATTGCTTTAGGTCGCATAGACATTTTCACAATATTTGTTCTTCCAATCCAGAAGCATGGAACATTTTTCCATTTCTTTGTGTCTTCCTCAATTTCTTTCATGGGTACTTTATAGTTTTCTGAGTATAGATTCTGTGCCTCTTTGGTTAGGTCTATTCCTAGGTACCTTATGGTTTGGGGTGTAATTGTAAATGGGATGGACTCCTTAATTTCTCTTTCTTCTGTCTTGTTGTTGGTGTAGAGAAATGCAACTGATTTCTGTGCATTGATTTTATATCCTGACACTTTACTGAATTCCTGTATAAGTTCTAGCAGTTTTGGAGTGGAGTCTTTCGGGTTTTCCACATATAGTATCATATCATCTGCGAAGAGTGATAATTTGACTTCTTCTTTGCCGATTTGGATGCCTTTAATTTCCTTTTGTTGTCTGATTGCTGAGGCTAGGACTTCTAGTACTATGTTGAATAGCAGTGGTGATAATGGACATCCCTGCCGTGTTCCAGACCTTAACGGAAAAGCTTTCAGTTTTTCTCCATTGAGAATGATATTTGCGGTGGGTTTTTAATAGATGGCTTTGATGATATTGAGGTATGTGCCCTCTATCCCTACACTTTGAAGAGTTTTGATCAGGAAGGGATGCTGTACTTTGTCAAATGCTTTTTGAGCATCTATTGAGAGTATCATATGGTTCTGGTTCTTTCTTTTATTGATGTGTTGTATCACATTGACTGATTTGCGGATGTTGAACCAACCTTGCAGCCCTGGAATAAACCCCACTTGGTCGTGGTGAATAATCCTTTTAATGTACTGTTGAATCCTATTGGCTAGTATTTTGGTGAGAATTTTCACATCTGTGTTCATCAAGGATATTGGTCTATAGCTCTCCTTTTTGATGGGATCCTTGTCTGGTTTTGGGATCCAGGTGATGCTAGCCTCATAAAATGAGTTTGGAAGTTTTCCTTCCATTTCTATTTTTTGGAACAGTTTCAGAAGAATAGGAATTAGTTCTTCTCTAAATGTTTGGTAGAATTCCCCCGGGAAGCCGTCTGGCCCTAGGCTTTTGTTTGTTTGGAGATTTTTAATGACTGTTTCAATCTCCTTACTGGTTATGGGTCTGTTCAGGCTTTCTACTTCTTCCTGGTTCAGTTGTGGTAGTTTATATGTTTCTAGGAATGCATCCATTTCTTCCAGATTGTCAAATTTGTTGGTGTAGAGTTGCTCATGGTATGTTCTTATAATAGTTTGTATTTCGTTGGTGTTAGTTGTGATCTCTCCTCTTTCATTCATGATTTTATTT
Source organism: Mustela erminea (assembly GCF_009829155.1). Classification (NCBI taxonomy): domain Eukaryota; kingdom Metazoa; phylum Chordata; class Mammalia; order Carnivora; family Mustelidae; genus Mustela; species Mustela erminea. Next base: position 32,757,003 of record NC_045630.1, read on the forward strand.
ATTTGGATCCTTTCTCTTTTCTTTTTGATAAGTCTGGCCAAGTGTTTATCAATTTTATTAATTCTTTCAAAGAACCAGCTCCTAGTTTCATTGATTTGCTCTATTGTCTTTTTGGTTTCTATTTCATTGATTTCTGCTCTGATCTTTATGATTTCTCTTCTCCTGCTGGGCTTAGGGTTTCTTTCTTGTTCTTTCTCTAGCTCCTTTAGGTGTAGGGTTAGGTTGTGTACCTGAGACCTTTCTTGTTTCTTGAGAAAGGCTTGTACCGCTATATATTTTCCTCTCAGGACTGCCTTTGCTGTGTCCCACAGATTTTGAACTGTTGTATTTTCATTATCATTTGTTTCCATGATTTTTTTCAATTCTTCTTTAATTTCCCGGTTGACCCATTCATTCTTTAGAAGGATGCTGTTTAGTCTCCATGTATTTGGGTTCTTTCCAAACTTCCTCTTGTGGTTGAGTTCTAGCTTTAGAGCATTGTGTTCTGAAAATATGCAGGGAATGATCCCAATCTTTTGATACCGGTTGAGTCCTGATTTAGGACCGAGGATGTGATCTATTCTGGAGAATGTTCCATGTGCACTAGAGAAGAATGTGTATTCTGTTGCTTTGGGATGAAATGTTCTGAATATATCTGTTATGTCCATCTGGTCCAGTGTGTCATTTAAGGCCTTTATTTTCTTGCTGATCTTTTGCTTGGATGATCTGTCCATTTCAGTGAGGGGAGTGTTAAAGTCCCCTACTATTATTGTATTATTGTTGATGTGTTTCTTTGATTTTGTTATTAATTGGTTTATATAGTTGGCTGCTCCCACATTGGGGGCATAGATATTTAAAATTGTTAGATCTTCTTGTTGGACAGACCCTTTGAGTATGATATAGTGTCCTTCCTCATCTCTTATTATAGTCTTTGGCTTAAAATCTAATTGATCTGATATAAGGATTGCCACTCCTGCTTTCTTCTGATGTCCATTAGCATGGTAAATTCTTTTCCACCCCCTCACTTTAAATCTGGAGGTGTCTTCGGGCTTAAAATGAGTTTCTTGGAGGCAACATATAGATGGGTTTTGTTTTTTTATCCATTCTGATACCCTGTGTCTTTTGATTGGGGCATTAGCCCATTAACATTCAGGGTAACTATTGAGAGATATGAATTTAGTGCCATTGTATTGCCTGTAAGGTGACTGTTACTGTATATTGTCTCTGTTCCTTACTGATCTACCGCTTGTAGGCTCTCTCTTTGCTTAGAGGACCCCTTTCAATATTTCCTGTAGAGCTGGTTTGGTGTTGGCAAATTCTTTCAGTTTTTGTTTGTCCTGGAAGCTTTTAATCTCTCCTTCTATTTTCAATGATAGCCTAGCTGGATATAATATTCTTGGCTGCATGTTTTTCTTGTTTAGTGCTCTGAAAATATCATGCCAGCTCTTTCTGGCCTGCCATGTCTCTGTGGATAGGTCAGCTGCCAATCTAATATTTTTACCATTGTATGTTATAGACCTCTTTTCCCGGGCTGCTTTCAGGATTTTCTCTTTGTCACTAAGACTTGTAAATTTTACTATAAGGTGACAGGGTGTGGGCCTATTCTTATTGATTTTGAGGGGCGTTCTCTGAACCTCCTGAATTTTGATGCTCGTTCCCTTTGCCATATTGGGGAAATTCTCCCCAATAATTATCTCCAGTATACCTTCTGCTCCCCTCTCTCTTTCTTCTTCTTCTGGAATCCCAATTATTCTAATGTTGTTTCGTCTTATGGTGTCACTTATCTCTCAAATTCTCCCCTCGTGGTCCAGTAGCTGTTTGTCCCTCTTTTGCTCAGCTTCTTTATTCTCTGTCATTTGGTCTTCTATATCACTAATTCTTTCTTCTGCCTCATTTATCCTAGCAGTGAGAGCCTCCATTTTTGATTGCACCTCATTAATAGCTTTTTTGATTTCAACTTGGTTAGATTTTAGTTCTTTTATTTCTCCAGAAAGGGCTTTTATATCTCCCGAGAGGGTTTCTCTAATATCTTTCATGCCTTTTTTGAGCCCGGCTAGAACCTTGAGAATTGTCATTCTGAACTCTAGATCTGACATATTACCAATGTCTGTATTGATTAGGTCCCTAGCCTTCGGTACTGCCTCTTGTTCTTTTTTTTGTGGTGAATTTTTCCGCCTTGTCATCTTGTCCAGATGAGAGTATATGAAAGAGCAAGTAAAATAGTAAAAGTGTGGTAACAACCCCAGGAAAATATGGTTTAACCAAATCAGAAGAGATCCCAAATCGTGAGGGGGGAGAAAGGGGATAAAAAGAGGTTCAAAAAGAAAGAAAGAAAAAAAAAAGAAAAAAAGAAAAAAAAAGAAAAGAATTTAAAAAAGGAAAACGAATAAAGAAAAATATAAAAAGGAAAAAATATATATTAGATAAACTAGTTAAAAAACGTTAAAAAAGAAAAGGGTAAAAGTTTAAAAAATATTAGCAGAAGAAGAGAAAAAAAATGAAAAAGAAAAAAATTAAATTAACTGCAAGACTAAAAAAATCACAGGGAAAAAAAAAAGAAAGAAAGAAAAGAAAAAAAAAATCACAGGGAGAAAGCCATGAGTTCCGTGCTTTTCTTTCTCCTCCTCTGGAATTCTGCTGCTCTCCTTGGTATTGAAACTGCACTCCTTGGTAGGTGAACTTGGTTTTGGCTGGATTTCTTGTTGATCTTCTGGGGGTGGGGCCTGGTGTATTGATTCTCAAGTGTCTTTGCCCCAGGCGAAATTGCACCGCCCTTACCAGGGGCCGGGCTGAGTAATCCGCTCGGCTTTGATTTCAGGAGCTTTTGTTCCCTGAGTGCTTTCCGTAGAGTTCCGGAGGACGGGAATACAAATGGCGGCCTCCTGGTCTCCGGCCCAGAGGAGCCCGGGGCCCCACTCCTCAATGTGCCCTCAGAGAACAGCGCCCAGTTTCTCCCGTCTGCCTGACCTCCGGCCGCGCTCCGAGCTCACCGAGCCTGCGACCGGTTCAAGGTAACACCGGGCTGCGAGCTTACTGTCGGCTCTGTCTCTGCAGCCAGCTTTCCCGTTCCAATACGCGCAAGCTCTGCGACACTCAGACACCCCCGATCCTTCTGTGACCCTGCGGGATCTGAGGCCACGCTGACCCCACATGGGCTTCGCCCCTGTTTAGCCTCTGGAGCGATGTCCCTCAGCAGAACAGACTTTTAAAAGTCCTG